>NC_056729.1:1274631505-1274884005 GCF_019279795.1 Protopterus annectens | reverse complement strand
TATTCAATATGTGTACTGACAGATATACTGGATAAACGTCAGCTGTCTTCACAGCTATCATGGTGGAGTGGTTAACTTTTATGACTATAGTGTACAGGGTCCTGGGTTCAAGTCCTGCAAGGGTTGTTTATTTTATTGCTGGGCAAAACAATGGCTGTTGGATACAGAGTGGTTAAGGCAGTTTTGAGCAGCTTTAAGAGCATTTGCACAGGTTTGTGTGAAGCTAAGTGGTGCTAATGTACATTTAAACATACGGGTCCTTACACAGTGTCGGCTTCGCTTACCAGTACGCAAATCTGCTTAGCTGTTATATTGCAGCAATACTGACACTTGCTAAGCAATGTTCAGCCCTGGTAACCAGTGCTCACATCCCAGCCTGATAACATAGCAGGGTAATGACAGCTGTAATAAGTGTATGAAATGCCATGTACAAAACATGCGTCTGTGTGTTGTTATTACGGTAGCAATGGGTCTGAGTGTCATGTCTGGGACACTCGAGTATATAAGACCTGTACATCACTCTTATCTGTGTGAATGTGTTACATACAAGGGTAGTAACCCAGGTTACATGCAGTCACACTGGCATGTAGTGTATCATGCCATTTCTACTGTTGACCTTGCTTTCCCATGCAATAGTAGATTGCTAAATGTAGTACTGGTAACAAGCACTCCTGCATGCATAGATGGACTCTGAGGCCTCATTGTCATGTTTCTGGTGTGTGAGCGGTGTCAAAGTACATATCCCCTACTGGGTAATGATCTGACATGTGGAAAGTAACTGTAAACTACTGTCTGTACAGCACATGTCAGTGAGGGCTTCCACCATGTAGTAATGGCATACATATTGGTGTCATTCATCTGTCTGTCAACACATTCATCCTACTTCATAGCTAGTTGGCAAGCTGATGTTTGTCAGTCCATGTACAGATGTACAGATGGCAGGTATCCAGCTTGGATACGTACAGGCAACCTATGCTTGACTGACAATGACATGTCTGCCCAGCTGTGTTACAACTGGTACAGATAGGACACAACACCCTGTACTCACCACATGCCATGGGTACCTCCAATAAACTATCACAGTCAACAGAACATGGTTGGGTACAGGTCTCCAATGTAGGCACTAACCATGTTTTATAATACATGTTGCATACATGTCAACTGGATCACCTCAGTGGCCATTTGCAGGAGGCACCCAGAGGATTGGCTGATGCATGTCACCCTTACCCTGAGGGTCACCCCAGTGGTATCTGTAGATAGATTGCCTGCTGGCACATGGCAGGTGGCATGATACAACTGTACATACATCCCCTACACTTCCCATCTCTCCATGGATAATAGGCAGATACACACCTATGTCCACCTGCAGGGATGCACCCCAGTACTGACAAATGTGTATGTGTGCATTACTGAGGATATCACTGTCTGTGTGTTAGTACACCTGCATTTGGGAATGCCATGAGGGCCTTCACACACACCACAACACCCATTGCCATAGTTAGATGTGGCTGCTGCTGTACCAGACATTACATGTACCTTGTTACTCTCCTCTCCCTAACGGCTACCTGAACCTTGCAGTACCAGAACAACAGTGTTGTACAAATGAGTTGATAGGCATGGGATACCCACTGAATTCTGGCAAGTGTGTGTATTTTTGCATGTGTGTATATCTGTAGTGCACAGCATTTCGAGGCCAGCTACTCTGATTACAATATGCATTGCCACACAGTATTATGGATAGTGATGTTACTGCGCATAGGCGAGGCATGACAATGCATCACCCTACTATGCCTGTGGCATGTGCATTAGATGCATATCCCTGTAGTACCATTGTTGAGATGGACAATGGGTTGTATCGCAGTCATGGTCAATGTGTGTTGGTGGGTATGTCAGAGTGTCATCATGGGTTCCAGTGTGTACAATATCCACAGTGGGGTGTGGGTGCTGTGTACACTGTCACTACACTATGGTTCCCCTGGTAAATGTCCCATGTACCACTACATGGTGACCACTGTCACCATCAGCCATACAGGTAACTGATACAACAATCCAACCCAGTTATGCTTGTACTGTGTGCAGCCTATCTGTAACACATTGGACACACTGACATGTTAGTTAGCACTAATAGGCCCAGGTCTCTCAGATGTGTGTCTGCCTGTTATATGTCTGTTAATGTGTATATGATGGTATGTCACACTATGTATTGTCCATATACGACCATTACATCCCCCATTACCATACTGTACATGTCTGGGGATTTTCTGCATGTAACATGTAACCTGGAACATACTTCATCCTAAAAACAGTGTGCTGTGTGCAATGAAAGCCACACACATCAGTAGCACTACATACCTAGGTAGGGGTGTAGTCCCAATTTTGCCAATGTGCTTGTATGTAGATGGATCTTCATCAGGTTGCTGATTATACATGTCCCAGGGGGTCACCTGTCTATGTGGCACAGGCAATAACTTTTATACGGACCTGTGACATGTGTTCAACTGTACCCAGGATATGTCACAGCCATGGTGACACCACAGTGCCATACCCCTTGTGGAATATGACTGCAGACCATCCTCCTGCTTACACATGTGCACCTACAACACAAATGGATAACATTATGGAGACCACAGTCACTCAGTTTTGCTAATAGCTATAATACATCATGGCTGGACAGCTACACTACCTGACATGTAAGCATTAAACATTACTACTGACATGTTACACAGCAGTACATTGGTACATTGTAGTACAGTGACTCTATGCATCAGAACCATATTAGCTTGTCCCTGCATCAATGTTATGATTGACAGGGATGTGGCACAGGTATCATCATATGCACAGGTTGTATTGTTCGTTTGCCAGAGAGCGAGGGTGGGCCATATGTTTGACACCATGTATGTGGGTGATGGGTGTAATTAGCTGATATGGGCTTGGTGATGTGGTGTGTGGTAGGTATGGGGTTGCCCTAGGTATGTTTTTATAGTGTGAGGGCATACATGCACACAGTTCTGCCATGTGGCTGCCCTATACAGGTGTTTCTTGGACAGCTGCAGACCATACCTGGCAGGGAATGCAGTTTACCACCTCCAGCCATGGACATGCAGACTGTGCCTGCCAGGGGTTCCATGTGCACGTCCAGGTACAGTCCTCAATGTGCTGCTCTCCCTTGATGATGACATATGTCCACTGGAACCAGGACCCTCCTGGGAATGGCCAGGGCCACGTGCACATGGCCTGCTGTGGTGTGGTGTGGACAGTGCCCCCCTGCAGTGGTGGGGCTGGGACTGCCAGTACGGGAGCACCTCGGTGTCCTTGCATGTCCACATCGACAGCCAGCTGTTGGTGTTGCTGGCCTATGTCCACTTGGCCATAGCCCCACTCCCACCACATGTTCTAGCATGGATAATCCACAGTCGATGAGGCCCACCATCTCACCCAGCCATCTATCCATGACCTCGGTACACCAGATTTTTATAGAACATCCTAATTATATTAAAAGGTGACGAAAGCACAGCAAAACATTTAGTAGGGTATTTAAAGATAACAACAAACTTTTTAAATTTACGTTTGAGTTTAACAGGGACTGCATTGCATATTTGGACAAAGAATTGAGTAAAGTCAAGGAAAAGAAATGGTATATTTCGACAATTTACAGAAAAGTCAAATATTCAAATACCTTTTTACATTTCTCAAGTTGCCACCCAATAAAATAAAGATGATCAGTAATAAAGAGACAATTTGTCCATGCCGCTAAAAAGATATTTAGGAAAAGCGACTTTATAGAAGAATGCAACATATTACAGAATATGTTCATTAGGAGGGGATATCCTGCAGGTTTATTAAGAGAGCTAAGATGTGAAGTGCAAAGTAAAAGAGAAAGACCGATATATATATATACCTATTTTAAGTGAATATAATAATATTGACTACGATACCTTAAATGTTAAAACTGTAGATGAAGGTAGAAGTGAATTAATAAAGACAAAACATAGACTAATTTTGACATACAACTTAGATACCACAGAGCTTCTAAAATAGTTTTCAAAAATTGGGAATTGCTATCAGGGCAAACTTTAACTTGTAGAAAATGTATGTTGTTACCTCAGGTTACATACAAAAGAGATAAAAACCTGAAAAGTTTCTTAGAGAGTGGAATGGAACAAATCAACTAGTTAGAAACACAGGAATGACAATATGTGGTGCATGTAATTATTGTGCAAACATGGAAGTAGGAAAAACATTCCATGTTTGAAATAAAAAATACACAATAAATAAAAAATTCACATGCAACTCCAAATCTATTATATACATTGCTCTTTGCCTGGCATGTTATTCATTTTACATAGGAAAAACAGATCAGAAAATGAAAGAAAGAGTCTACGAGCATTTATATAGTATAAGGAAAAACAAAATGGAAAATGCCTTAGCTAAGCATGTGTTTGAAAACCCTACACACAAGTTTAAATTTAAATCATAGACCAAATTGTGCAAGATGAACTGGGTGGCCCTACAGGACTACTCTTAGAAAGATTGGTGCTTTTATGGCAGCTAAGACTAAACTCAGGAACATATCTGGGGTTAAATGAAATGTGTTCCATTCAATGCATTTTAAAGATTAAAAACCTTGATAGGTAAATATATGAACAAAATAATTTTTTAAATATTAATTTTCAAATATATGCACATTATTTATTACGCATTATGTATGTATTTGTTTATTATACTACATTTTTGCTTGATAATGTTGTAAGAACAAGCATACATACAGTGTTTGTATGCATACAGGTCACACATTTTTTTGTCTTTGAACCTGTATGTTTTAAGGGAAGTGTAACAGCTGGTTTAAAATGTTTTTTATATACAAAAATGTTTATAATGATTGCTCCTTTAAATACTAATTACTAACTAAAGTGTGGGATATATTTAATTGAAATAATCTTCTTATTGGGCAATTTATAATGACATATTACATGTGTATATGCATTTAAACTTTTTTTTATGAATAGTTTTATCTGAAGAAGTTTTGTCATTTGACAAGATGAAAAGCGCTTAATAAACGTTCATACTTTTGATATGCATCTTGGTCTTGGAGTCTACTGGAGTGTTCTCTCTGTGCTTCAGTTCTACAATTCATTGAAGTTGTAACTTACAGATGAGAGAGCAGCCCTCTGCAGCCTCAGGCCCTGTCTGGTGTACAGTTCCATAGGTGCCTGCACTCCCGTGACAGTCTGAAACATGTGCCTGGTGGTACCAGTTGTGGCACTTCTGCCAGGGTCATGATGACCAACGGCCCTCCCACGAGCACCCTGGTACATTTGCCTATGTGGTGCCCTGCCAGACATCTGGCTATGCCTGCTGTGTCCAGACACAGGAGGCATAGATACCACACTCTCCTGTGCACTGCCACCAACCGCCAACTGTCCCTCTGCTATGGCCACTGGTGATGGGGTATCTATAGGCACTGTGACTGTGTGCAGTGTTGGGGTGGCTAACAGGGGGATGTCAAATGATGGTTCAGTTTCAGCCTCTGACAACCCCGCCTGTGAATCAACAGTCCTATCATCATCTTTGGTATCTGTATGGACACCAACATCAGATTGCATGCAGGAGAGACACTGACCCACCTCGCCACTTGTGGGGAAAAACAAGAAATGCACTTTAAGACCTGTACTGCTTTGCATAACAGTACACACATACACACACACACACACACACACACACACACACACACACACACACACACACACACACACACACACACACATACAGAGACACACACACACACACACACACACACACACACACACACACACACACACACACATACACACACGCACACACACACTGAAATTCCACCATAATACCTACCTGTCCCTGAGTTTACAGACAGTCCCACGTTTATTCATGTAGGTTCCCCATCCTGCATCACACTTGGTAACATACACTCATTAATACCACTCTTTAACGTATCATTCCTCTAAATGCCTAGACGAGTCATCACAACACAAGACCTGTTACTCCATTACCTCTTTGACTTGAGTGGAGTAGGTTTTACAAGGTCTCACTGCTGTCATCCAGTGTTCACCCTGGGTATGTCCGGACATCGTAAGCATGGCCCCCATAAATTAGGGGCTACTACGTTCACTCCATAATGTCACACACTGGAGTGTCATACGTAACTATTGCTCAGTATATGCCAGATCTGCTGCTCAATCAACTTATCATGTGGACGATAGTAATATATGGATACACTCTGTGGTGTTGTTTAGTAATTCCCCAATTCATCTGTAGTGCTGCATACATGGGTAGTCGTTTACCTTTCTACTGATTGCAATTTTAAGGGTATACCTGGTGTCTAGTTCCCCTCCCAATGCATGTTCCATGCTACAGACCTTATTATACTATCAGCTATTCTGTGATTACATATCAGACAAGTATCCCTGGTGTCTCATGTGTCAGTCCATGTCCATGTACTGCATGTTTCTGTGATTATGTCATGCTGCCATTCCTGCCATCATTCCAGTGCTCTTGTGGCCCCCACACATATTGTGGGGTTGGGTCCATATATATGTGGGCTTCATCTGCACAATACATGTGTGCCATTCTGCAGTCCAGAAGTCAGTGTATGTAACAGTGTCATATGCCCCTGTAAGTCAGTCTATGGGGGGTATGCACCAAAAATAACCTAGGCTGTTACAACATGTGAGGGATATTAGGAGTAAGCTGCCTTCAGGTATAATGATGTACATTACCATACATTTCCCCTTGGGAAACTGCTGGCCTACTGCTTCCTGACATAAAGACTGTTCTGTTTGCCTTTGTTATTGTGATGGTTTCAGTTATGCTTTGTTATGTAACAGATACATCCCATTGTGTCAACTGAACTCTTTTCCCCCTAGGGATTGCATACCGAGTGTATTTAGAGGCAGCTGGACTATACATCTGCATTACTTACTTTTGATTGATTGTTATCCTGTGGCCCAGTCTGTCTTTACTGTTGTACTACTTGAAGGCCTTGGCATGGAGAGCAACATATGTTATGCTTTTGGATTGCTGTATTAAATGATCTGTTTAAGAGTTGCATTAATCTGTTTGTATGTATTTCAAAGTCTAAACAGCTATATGACATGGCATATACAACTGAAATAGTGCACAAATAAAACGTCCTCATGTATGCAAACCTGTGTGTGGTGTTATATCCTTTGACCTCTCTGTGGGTATATGTTTCAGGCAACAATTGTCTTTTGAATGGGTGACTCACACTGTCCATTTGGTAAGGTGGCAACTGTAGGAATACTGGCTGTTCAGTATGATGTGCACCCTCTAAATATGTATCTTCTTATACATATCTCTGTGTGTGTATGTGTAGTTACACACACACACACACACACACACACATATATATATATATATATATATATATATATATATATATATATATATGTATATATGTATCTGCATATATGTGTGTGTATATGTATCTTAGGAATGTTTATTGCTTCCACATTGTACATTCTCTATAGTAGCCAGACTGTACTGCATGATTTGTTATTGATACCAGCCTGACATCATACAGGTGGGATGGATTACTGTTAATGTCTTGTGCCCATTTTGTGTCAGGTCCTGTTGAATAACTGTGTTGGATGATATGTTAGTGAAAACATCAGGGTTATGTATGACTGACATGGCTTAGTGGTAAATCACTTTGGCTATGGTGTGTAGGGTCCAGGGTTTGATCCTTGCAGATGCTGTTTATTTTATTGCTGGGCAGAGCAAGGGCCATTGGCTACAAAGTGATTAAGGCACTTTTAAGCAGTTGTAAGAGGGTTTGCGTGGAGGTAAGCAATGCTAACTTCTGGTTACAGTTTCTTATACTGATTTAGCTTCTCAATTGCTTAACCTGTGAAGGCATTGCTTACCCCCATGCAAACAAGCTTAAACCCGCATACTGCTGCTTAAAAGTGCTTACTCCCACTTACCCCATGTTAATTTCTTTAAAAGAAATGAAAAATGGTTGATAGGAAAGTGGTGAAAAAGGGGCACAAAGAGGGAAAGACAGTAGAGAAATTAGCTAGGGAAGTGCAGGACAGGTATATGGAAGGTCCATACCTGCCCATTTCTTCTACAGCAACAGCTGTGCATATACACTGAATTTGGAGATAGATTTGGACACTCAAACCCCTGAGAGAGGGGTGAGGACAGCAATAATATGTTGTGAAACCAATTAGACCAGATTACATGTGTCCAGTGGACACATGTGTGGTGCGAAATGGACAGCTATGTATGGAGCGAGATTTTTTTTTTTTGGGGGGGAACAGAAAGCACTTTTTTTTTTCAGGTGAGAGTGGGATGATGGGGAGGGATAGTAGGTATATTTGGGGCAGTAGTTTGGGTAGGTTAACAGACAAGACAGACAAAACATATCCAGGGCTGGTATATGACAAATGTAGGGGGTAAACACCTTGATGGGAAGGGCTGTTTGGAATTCAGAAGCCCATGAGCCTCCTAGTGGAACAGTGGAACTGAGGTCCCCACCCATGGCATTCACCTCTGCACCTTCATAGCCTCGAAGGTGGCTGTGTTGGGGGCTAAGTAGGAGGGCCAGGCCGACCCTCTAGTTGCTACATGTGGCCCTCAAGCTGGTGTAGCAGGTCTCCAAACTCCCTGCGAAGCTCACTACACACCACATCCCAGACTTGGCAATGGGTGACAGTGTCCTGTCTGCACCCAATCATATGGGGGGCAAGCCCCACCCCCTGAGGCAGTTTCACCTGAAGGTTGTGCAGGACCAACGGACGAGGAGGTCCCGGGGTCAGCCCCAGATGTGCTGGTGCCTGGTGCCATAGCCAGCTGAGGTGGGACAGGTGGGTTCGGCAGGACCGGCCTTCCCAAATGTGCTATGGTGTTTCAATTTTACAACATATGAGGGTTAGTAATAGTCAACACATTCCAGGATTAGGTATAACAGCATGCACAGATATTCCAATAAGCCTAAAACACCAGATATGGAACAGTTGCATAGCAAACAGAACACATGCATATATGGAGCCATTATAACAGCATGCAGGTACATCGATAGCAGCATGCTACCAATGTGGGAGTATTTCAACATGGCACATGCATAGAAACAAATTTAAATATTTATAAAACAATAGGACATATGTCCCAACAGTAGATTTAATGCAGCACATACCGATTGAGTTGTGTATTTAGTTTATTGTTGCAGATATGGTGGGGGAGCGAGAAATATGTTAATTAACAGCTAGTATATTCCTGTAGTTCTCATTACTTTCATAGTCAGTCCTGTAGTCTCTACCTTATAGGTTTAGTACACTACCCTATGGTCTTAGCTTGGACAGTGGTATGGATGTAGACAACTATATACATGAACTGAAATTTACTTGCAGTATATACCTCTTACCTGGTATACCTATGGAGGTATTGTTTGTTAACACTACCTATTGGTTTCTACACATATTCCTAGATTCCAGGTTGATGTTATGCACATACCTGTCCATCTCTTATTGCACACACTCCGGGCATGTCTTGACCACATGCAGGTGAACCGAGACATATTTTGGCTATTGCCCTGTTAAACTTTTGATGACTTTTACAATGACAGGTTTGTTTTCATTGACATTTTCCAAATATGTACAGGCCTGATAGTCAGTTATATGCCATGACATGTTGCCTACATGTTAGAGCTTAACACACTGATATGCCAGGGGACAGGGTAACAGCCGGGAGATATGGGGCAATTAACTGGACATTCTGGACAATTCTGTACACTTGTGGGGTATGATTTCACATACAGCTTACTACCACTCTCAGGATTCCAACCATGGCTGTGACTGCTGACAACAAAACACTGTCCATCACAGTTGAGCGTGCTATATAGATATTTCTGTGCATCTCTTTTCTGATTTCTGTCTATAATTCTCCTGTGGTGTTACAATCGGACCTTGTAATTACAACACTCTTATACAGGATTTCCTAGACAGTTTTACTGTGTAGCACAGTGTGGGTGACAGTGATGAGTAATACCTTATTATTCAGAGCAACTGCAACACTAACAATGCCATACAATTCCATAGTAAACAGTACCAGTACAGGATATCAATCTTTTATTTCTAGGCACAGTGTTCGTATCTGCCAGACCTGTGGGAGCAATGTTTGTTAGCACTATCTGAATGTTGCCACAGAAATTACCAGATTCCAAATTAGTATTATGCACATCCATCTCACTCTCTTACTGTAAACACTCTGGTCACAGCTTGACAACATGTGGGTGTAGATGGGACATACTTGGCTTATTGCTCTCATAACATTTTGGGGAGTTGCTGGAGTGACAGGTTTGTCCTTATAGATGTCTGACAATCAGTTGCATTTCTTGTTTGCTGCCTAAACGTCTGGGATCATCCCACGGATTTGCCAGGGGGACAGGGTGACAGGCAGCAGATATGGGCTGATTTACTGGACATTCTGGACATATCTGTACAGTTGTGTGGTATGATTCTGCATACAGCTTACTACCATTCCCCGGTTTCGAGCTATATGCTAAAAATACAACAGTTCATGCCTCACTTGAGTGTGCTATTTGGATTTTGTTGTCTGTCTTTTCACTGTTTTCTGTAAGTCTCTCTCAGTTGTACCATACGACCTCTTGAGATTACAACAGTCATATACTGATTTCTGCACATTTTATTTATGTAGCACTGTGTGGGTAACAGTGCTTAATACAACAGTACTATTAAGAGATTGCAACACTACATTACCATATGATACCAGTGTAAACACATGCAGTCCAGCAGCTAGGCTTTATTGTCAGGCTATTATGCTTTAATTTACATACAACCTATATGACACTGTTCCTGCCATATTCTCTGGTGTATGGAGTACATGCCTTAAACAATACAGGTTTTATACAGGCAATTAACTTACTAATTAACTTACTACTTTTAGATTTATTTCCTATGACAGTACATGCAAGAGTATTACTAACCTGCCTCACATTGCAACTGCTGCAATCTACAGGCATGGACATCCTGGTTTGCAGCCCACTCATCTGCCACTGTGAAAGACATAAGAGGAATATTTAGCCATATCTATCCATAGTATACATGAGCTGGCAATTATTAAACAGGTAGTGGACTGATACTTACAAATGGCTGGGACATCCCCTGTCCTCCTAACCTCTTGGATCCACTGATCCAAGAGGTCCCCCTTTCTCTGCTTCAGGTCGGTATAGTGATGTCTGACCTGCTCACCAGTTCAGGGTATGCCAGTGGCACTGGTGAGTTCACGGACAAGACTGTCCCAGGCTTCCGCTTTGTATTGGGAACCCTGGTACTGGCCCTGCAGCAGTCTCTGGTCATGTCTTTCACAAGGAGTCTTGCCATGACTCTGGACTCCTGGATGCCCCAGCACTGTGCCCGAAAGCACACACCCTCTCCCATACCAGACATAATGCCAACAGGAGGAAGCTGTAACCAGTTATGAGATGTATTCCTGCCTGTTGGGTTTAAATAGGGCCTGTTTCCCACACTGTGCCATGATTGGATGGTTTTGAAAATGCTAAGCGATTGGAAAACCTGCTTACTTAAGCTGGCATTGCATAAAGGGGTATACCAATGGGCAAACTGATTTAGCTGGCATACATATTGCTTACCCCTACTAAACTGGGCTGTTCAATGCTTAGCGTTGCTTAATTTTTAATTTGCATTATATTTGATTTTTGGCATTTATTTATTATTCATTACATGTTATGTATGTGTTTGGTATCCATGATTCATGTGTATGTACACTGTATGGGGCCTTTTTGTTTATTAGGGGATTTCAACACTTTATTACAATGACACATCACATCTGGGCTTAATGCAGTACTCCAGTTCACATATTTGTGTTATGTAGTAGGTTATACAACATAACACTGTATATAGATTCATTTCACGTGTTCAGTTTGTATTTCCTATAGTGAGGATCTGTTTGATGATACCTCAATCTTATGTACTGCTGTGATGGCTTAGTGGTTAACTACTGTGATTATAGTGTACAGGGTCCTGAGTACAAGACCTGCAAAGGCTGTTTATTTTGTTTCTGGCCAGAACAGCAGCTGATGCACACAGAGTGATTAAAACACTTTTAAGCAATTGTAACCGGTTTGCGTGGGTTTGCGTGAAGGTAAGCAATGCTAACCTCTGGTTAAATATGCTTACAGAGCGTTAGCTTCTATATTGCTTAACATGTGTGTGCATTGCTTACCCCCCATAAATGGGCTTAAACTCACTTACTGCTGCTTAAATATGCTTACTCCCACTTACTACTGCTTAAATATGCTTACTCTTGCTTACTAGTGCTTACTCCCGCTTACCACCGCACTAATTTAGACAGTAATGTCAAATGGTTCTTGGGAAGGTGGTGGATTTGGAAACTGTATGGATTTAACATTCATTACACATTTTACCTTCCATTTGTATCCCTAATTCCTGTGTACACATACTGTATGGGGCACTTGTGATTATCTGTGGACTTTACAACATTATGACAATGACACATCACATCTGCATTTAATGCAGTACTCCATTTCAGTAATATATGTTATTTAGTAGGTTATGCAACAAAAAATATTGGTCATAAAGTGATTTGACATGGAAAATGGAATGTACTGGAGTGAGACTCAAAATGTGAATGACTGCTAGTAAAGCGAATGCTATGCCCACTACACTATTGCTGTACTGCTTCATTTGCATATATCTTGCTTTTTATCCTTTTGTGCTATTTAAGCTGCATTAAATGTAGCTAAGCAAAGGGCAAACCCACTCACCTACGGTTAAATTTAATCTGTTTTGTAAAAAAAAAAAAAAAAAAATCTTCTTTATATTTCATGTTTTAAATATTGCTTTTATAAACTTGGGGGGATGTTGCCGGGGGTACGCGAACCCCTATGAGTGGTCTCACTCATTTTTATTCCTATATGGCTGTTCTTGATTGCAGGGGCATGCATATTCTGGGAGTTCTGCTCTCAGACACGCCCCTTGCACTCGTACAAGCCACGTGTCCATTTAGGAGCTCAGGCAGCATGCCTTCATTGATATGCATGGAGCACTGCCGTCCTGCTCCTAAATGGCTGCTTCCATGCAGGACTAAGCTAGTCCTGCATGGAAGAAGAGTGAATCCGGGGATTTGTGTTTTCTTTGTGAGGAACCTCTGAGGTCACTCAAGGTGTTGCAAGTACCAAGTACATTCTAAATAGTAAATTTTACTCAATTACTACACTTATTCATCTGCTTTTACTGTATTTGCGTCTCTTCCTTCTTTATTACTTTATTTAGCTTTTGATGCATATTCTTAAAAGTGTTCATTTGCATTTATTCTACTGCATTTATTATGGCTAGTTAGTAGCCTGATTAAATTGTAATTGTTATTCTAAGCCTCTTAGTTTTGGTTTAAAGACTTTGGCTTTAGGCCAGTTATTTTACATTAAGAAGATTTGTAGTCTGCACTCTTGTGGGAGTAGAGGATAGCCTCTGTCCTTCTGAGCTGGGAATTGCTGAGTTAAGGCTTATTGTGCTTGTTGTTCTAAGTGTCTTTATTCTGGTTTAATCACTTGGGTTCCAAACCAGTTACTTTACGTTAGGAAGATTTGTGGTCTAAACTCTTGTGGCAGGTGAAGACAGCATACACTCTTCTAAGCTAGAAATGTCTTGTTGAAGGCTTATTGTGTCTGTTATTCTGAAGTGTCTTAGTTCTGACTTAAGTACATGGGCTCCAAAACCAGTTGTTTTACATTAGGTAGGTTTGTGGTCTAGACTCTTATGGTGGGAGAGTGTGGCCTACACCTTTCTAAACTGGGGATTGCTGGTGAATTGCTTCTTTATTGAAACTGTTTTTTGCTGTTGTGATTGTGATTTTATGTATTTTGAACTTCTAGTACTTTTACATTTTATATCATAGGCCAGTTTCCAACTTGTTGAATATAGACTGCTTGGTATCACTTGAGGCATTCGTTGCTTCCAACTAATTATATGTGCCTGTTTTTGCTCTTATATTGCACTTTTAATTTGTATTTGCATTCTAATGTCTGTTTGAACTGTTTTTGCCACATTTTACTGTAGACTGTACTAGTTCATCTGTAGCATACCTCCAGTTCCAGGTTTACAACTGCATAGACTGGAAGGTGATCGAACTGCAATGTCTGCAGGCTGGAGCCTGCTTTCACAGGAAGGACAGCTACTCTAGGCTTCTCTCCTTGCACTGTCTTGTAATTGGATAGAAGGTAGGTGGTGACAGTTTGAGTGGCAGTTAGAAAAGGTAGCAAGAGAGAGCTCTTGCTCGCAGTCATAGCATTTTGCTGTGTGTTGGCACTTGGAAAACAGTTGTGAAGGTTTGTAGTTTTACATCATGGCAGCTTGCTGTAGATACTTATCGTCTCATGCTCAGCTTTCACAAAGGCTGTCGGTGAGTGCTGCCATGTAGCTGTTTTTGGTTAACCTGGGGTGGAAATACATTATGTTTCATTAGTCTTCACTGGTCTTTATCATATGTCTGGAATGAGGGAAGTTTTTTTTAATTGTGAGGAACATGTAAAAAATGGTTTTAATTATCATGTGAAACAGAATAATTACTTGCATTAAACTTATTTTGCAAATGTATCAAACATTTAGTACACACAAAACTTGGATGTCACACATTGACCTTCATATTTCTTAGCATAGTCTGACATGATGAAAACATTACGTATGGATCTGCGTTTAGAAGTTTGCTTTTAACATTGACAAGGTTACATTTTTCTCTGTGGCTGTTGTAATGCACTGTTGGTCTTGGCAGTAATAATCTTTTGTGAAGCGAGAGAATCATCTCTCGTTGTTGTGTCAGTTCTGATTAATATGTGTCCTGCCAGTTAGTTTATTTTTGATTGACGGCTAGGGTGCCTTCTGTGCGGCGTCTACATGTCCTTCCTGTGGTTGTGTGGGTTTCCTGAGGGTGCTCTGGTTTCCTCCCACATCCCAAAAGACATGCAGTAGGTGGACTGGATACTCTAAATTGGTCTTAGGTGTGAGTGTGTGCATGTGTGTGCCTTCTGTGGAAGGTTGGGCACCAGGCTAGCAACTCGACACTGTAAAACTCCACTGCAAATCATGAGTAGACAGGTGATCCACTGTGATGACCCCAAACTGGGAAAAGCCGAAAGAAGAAGAAGACGTCTGACAGTCCTTACTTCCAGAATCAGGGGTCAAATTCTAAAGTAATCAGGGGCAGTTTTTTTACAGTATTAATACTGATAACTTGACAAGCTGATAGAATATGAGAAAGTGAATCGACGTACATTTTCTTAAGTAAAAGGGATCTATGACTGTGGTTATTGACATTATTTTGACCTGCCCTTCCTAAAATGGCTGTCTCCTTAAGAAAGATGGAGAGTTACAGTCTACATAAGAATACAGTGTTAACTCTTGCAAAAGTTTTTTTTTTTTTTACTTTAGAAAATGTGTTAATTCAAGTACTCCTTTCTGTCAAAGTTTTGAGGACAGTAGCAGAAATATTTTATAAACAGTGTCGCTGATGTTGGCTCTTCGTCTTTGATTATTTTTGTATCATCCCTGATTCTAGTAGTAAAAAGATGAAAACTATGATGACCACTATGTTACAGGTGGAAATTGCTCTCACTTATGTTATCATTTGCTTGTGTAACTGGATAATCATTAAGTGCTTGTGTTTGCCAGTTTAAGAGGGGTATAGCTAGGGATTTTAAGTTGTACACCTTAATACTTTCATAGCTGGTATTGCCAGAGATTCACCATAAACTGTGGCATACACAATTGGTACATGTGTGCCAACAAAATATGATGGCTATGGCAAGAGTGATCTACGTTTGTTACAGCTACTCAGTATAGGAAAAATAGCTGCATTGATGGAAGGTAATAGCTCATGAATTTGATGTGTATGTTAGAAATTTTTGACTACTTATTTGACTGTTGCTCCTTCCCAGCTTATGTCCTGTTTTATTTATAGCCATACTGGGAACCAATGTATTCATGTTAAATACTTTAATAGCATGTTTAGTAAGTGAAAACCTATACTGTCATGTTAAAGGATATCAGTACGACATCTAGTAATACCTTCTTTACTGGCTTACTTGTATCCTTATCCTTTTCCAGTTTTGTACTGTTTATGTGTTTGAGGAACGGACATTTAATGGTCCTCAGTTAATCTGAATGGTGCTGCGTGCAATACTACACTGTAGCAGCACTGTTTCTAAAAGTGCAGTTGTAATACATATCCACCAAGTGTCTGACAGATACAATACTTCATATTTCTCATTAGCATTATATAAGTTATGGTATATGTTTTGTACCTACCTGAGCCTAGTCAAACGTTAGAGTCATGTGACACAGGCGACTGTTAAAATTGGTTTGGTGGGGGGGGGGGGTCACAAAATCTAGAGTGTTTTTGTCTCTGACAGCTGGCAACACCAGACATGACTTTGGCTCTCTTGTGGGACTTTTGTGTTTGAAACGGGAAGCTTTGGGCTGGTTGGCATTAACAAAGCTGCCTTGGACTGAAACTCTGCAGGTACTACTTGTTTATACTAATGGAAGGGTGTGTGTGTGTGTGTGTGTGTGTGTGTGTGTGTGTGTGTGTGTGTGTGTGTGTGTGTGTGTGTAAAATGCCCCAGTAGCTAGATAGAAGTCAGGAAATATACCTGCTAGCTAGACGAAAACCCTGTACCTTGGGAGTAGGTAGCCAAGAGATTGAATTCCCTACCCACCATCACTTGTGAAATTTTTGTCTCATTTTTGTTCTGTTCCTCATAAAATCTGTGTTTTTTCTGGATTTGGAATTCATTAAATAATGACAGGCATTTGAATTTCAGACTTCATGTTCTTCAGAAAGTACATGGTAACACAAAGCCTTTTATTCCAGCAATTTTATGTTTATAAGATCAATATTTAAAAATTGTCCCTATTTTTGGGGCTGTATTCCCCCGTTATTGGCTTGTACCATTTTTTTTGTGCCAACAGGTTGAGATCTGTGGTGAGAACTGAATTCACTGAATGTGTTTGGGGGCTGTATTTCCCCATTATTGGCCTTGTCTGTGTGTTTTGTTCAAAGAAGTTGAGAGCTATGATGAGAACTGAATTCACTAAATGATAGCCATTTAAGTTCCAGTCTACCTATCTTTCAAGAAACAGCTGATGTGGCATAGTTGTGTGTTCTGATTGTAGTGCACAAAGTCCTGGGTTCAATACTTGGCAGTGAAATGCATGGTGGTAACACAGCATTTTATGCTAGCAACTTTACAAGATTATGCAAGCAATGTTTAAAATGTGTCCATAGTTTCTGGGCTTTTGTCCCCCTCCCCAATAAATGCTGGCTTTTTCCAGATTTCTTGTGCTTCAAATTGAGAGATACAGTTGAGTGTCGAGTGCATTTTACCAGAAGCTGAAAGCTTGAAGAGAAGTCTAGTGTTGCTTATCCTGTGGCTGTTTGTGTTATTAATAGCACAACAGAGAGTGTACTTGATTTTGATGCAGAAGACTGTGGGGTCTAATCTGACAGTATATAGATGCATTACTGATACTGCACTGTGTTGTACATTTAAAGGGGGTGGATGCTGCAGTCCTGAGAATGTCCTCTTTAGCAGAGATATCTAGTAATAATGAACCTGTTATTAGTTTGCGATCCATTCTCTATTGCAGTATTATTAGTTTATCATTTTTTTAATTTAGCATAGGCAATTTATTCCTCAAGACCAACAGACACTTTATTTGTAGATGAAACAATGAAATATAAAGTTGTGTGCTGGCAGCAACCTCTTCATTAGTTACAGATCTCTTTAATGTGGAATTATTTAGATTACTTTTACTTCTAAAGAGATTGTATATATTTACTGATAGTGGTGGACTGAAGAAGTTTGACTAGACATTTATGATGGAAATGTTCTGAATTGGGCAGTTTTGTCATTACTGGTGCATGCATGTTATTTCATTGTTTTCTGGAAAAATGTTCAAAACAATACATTTAAAATGTCCTCTAACAACTGTAATGTATTATACAAAGAATATAATTTAATACAATCAGGAATGTGTATAAAAGAACACATGTATGTTTCCTGTACAAGGGGCCTATGATTTGAAAACAGGTCAAGTTAATCTTTATCTGCCACTGGCCAGATGTATTTTCATTAAATGTGGGTTTTGATGCTGTTTTAATGAATGTGAGTTTCAAGGGCAGAAAAGTTTTAAAGCCAAGTCTATTTTCATTGTGAAACTGCATTGCTTTGTTTAGCATATGTCTATTAGTGTTTGTGCTGTAAAATGTAAAATAAAACTTTTAAATGAAATCCAAATCATCGTAGAAGTCAAGCAGTATGCACATTACAGTGTTGATGGTAAATGGTGCAAAATAGCCACGTAATGGGACATTGGAATAGCTGCAGGGGGGAAGCCCCATTAGACCATGATTTTGTGAGGGGGGAAGGGCAGCAAACTCAGTCCCAGTTGAACTATAGCTCTCAACTGTCCAGATTTTTGCCAAGTGAATAGAGTTTTGCTTCTTATTTTTGCTTTGTTCCTCATAACATTTGTGGTTTTCTGCCAAATCATTTAGGAATGAAGACACTAAATAATGACAGACATTGAGTTTCAAAATTCATACCCTTCAGAAAAATGCATGCTAAAGCAAAACCTGTTATTCTGTCAACTGTCTAAGTTTACACAAGTGCAATTTTTAGTACTGTTTGTATGTTCCCCCAATATATTTGGCCGTGTCCAGATCTCCAGCATTAAGAGGTTGAGAGCTATGAGCAAATAAATCGCTTTCTAGAATTAGGTATATCCAAACCTCTCAACTGTCCCTGATTGTGGCTCAAAATGTTGCTCTCCCCCTAATAATCCCTCAGAAAAATGACAAATTTGGAAGAAAATGGGGAGGGTTTACAATTAATGAATTATTGTCAGGATCAGAGTTATAGTTTACTTTTAATTTCAGAAATGCATGTTGATTCTCTTATTTTGTCAGTTACTCAAGTTAGCAGTACTAATATTAAAAACGTGTCCGTTCTTTGACAGGTTCCCAGCTGTATTGTGTGGCAATTTTATATTTTTGCATCACATTTTTGGTCCATTTTTCATAAAATTGTGGTTTTCTGGCAAATTTGTGGCAAATCATTAAAGACTGAAGTTGGAAAATAATGACAGACATTTGAGTTTCAGATTTCATACCCTTCAGAAAAATCGTACTAATGCAAGACCTACTATTCTATTATCTAAGTTTATAAGAGCAATATTTAAAACTTGTCCTTATTTTGGGCCTTTGTCCCACTATTTATGGCTTTGTCCAGATTTCTTGCTCTGAGATTGAGAGGTATGACAAATGTGTCAGGGCCATCACCGTCAGCCAGAGATATTTCAAATTGTGACATATTTGTTGTACTACAGTGGCTTTTCATCTGTTCTTGATTTTGCAGAATGTTCTAGTTTTCTGTCATATTTTTATACAGTTGATTTATGCGTCTTATTCAGAAAATGCATGTTGTTGCAGAGCCTATTGCTCTGTGTTTAAGTAGCAATGCTTTAACGACCATCAGGTCAGGTAAGCTTGTCTGAGACTGTAAGATGCAAGTAAGCTTTAATAAGCATACTGTTAAAGAATTATCAACATTGAAAGCCTTTTTGTTGTTGCCATGCAAAGAATATGTACATAACTAGATTGCATATAAGCCTTAGGTATTGAAATGCATATGACAGTATTTGTAATAAAGGGCAGGATTACAGTATTTTCAGAAGCTCATTACATTTGTTGGAGACTTGGAGTCATCTTTGCAGGCTTTACCCATATACTAAACAGAATGCCAAGATATAATGTGTGGTCCATAACCTGTGCAGTAATCCTTTAACAATTTATCTTGAGCTTGTTTCTTGTTTGCTGTTCATTGTTTACTTTGATCATGTTTTCCCCATGAAACAAGTAGATAGTTTTTGTCAGGCAGCAGGTCTTTTTTGGCTAAGGAACATTTTTACAAGTGGGGGTATCACAGAGATTGCTACTTTCAGCATGTTACTTGGTACTTTTATAAAGCTGAATATAAAATATAATTATAACTGCAGTGCAAGGAGAAGTGATCTGAGTTGAGTGCTGCTTGTTTTTTTATACTTGATTTTGACTGGCATTCCAGCAATGTATTTAAAAAGTAATTTCTTTTTTCTTGCCTCACAGACTTTTTGTTTCCATCTAGATATTAAGTAAGCTGTCATGTAGCCAATGCATTGACTATTTTTTTCTTCTACACTTCATTTTGTCTTGATTGGACTCTCTTAATGATGGTTTGGCACCCAGGGCAGTGAATTTAACTAAAGTTCCATTTTTTGCATTTTTTAGCATAGCCCAATGCCTTTCTAGTTGGCACACCCCTTCCCATTGGGCACACCCATTCAGCTGTCTCCTGCATCCCCCCTTTGATTTGAAGCCACTAGCCACCACTGAAGTTAGGTTATATGAGATGTGGTGTTAGCACATGTGCAAGGCCATGATGAGGAGAGGTGTTATTTCATAGATGTCTTGAAGAGGGTTACTGAGTGGGTGGATCTTAGTGATGGGGGAGGGAGTTCCAAAGTTTTGTGATAGTAAACGAGTAAAGCATTTGGCCAGCTGAAAATTTGGATTTTTCTACATTTACGAGCAGTTGGTTGTTGAATCGGAGTGGTCTGTTAGGATGGTGTAAAGTAAGTATAGAACACAGAGCAGGGCACATGGATAGATTATGAATGTGTTTGTAACTGTAGTTAGTTGGATAAAGGTGAGATAGTTAGTGAGTTCAAGCCATTTTAGGTTGCGTAATGATAAGCAGTGGTGGGATGAGTAGGAGGCATTAGTTACAAACTTAGCAATTTTGTTGTGGCATGAGTCTAGTTTGGACTTTAGAGAGGACTGAATGTTGGTGAGGAGGGGGGCACTGTATAATAGAGAGGGTAATAGAAAATGAGTGGGTTGTCAGAATATGACAATGAGTGGGTTGTCAGCATGCATACCTCACCTCCTACTCCACCCAAACCCACATCACACATACCTACATATGCGGAGGTCCTCACCAGAAGCATACCTAAACACCAGAGACCTCTCAAACATAAACACAAGCATGCTACACATAATACGTCGTTTGTAGAGCACATGATACACAATAACTCATGCACCAGTGTCTCACCTCTCAAGCCCTTAAGGCAAAACAAAAAATCAAACATATTATAGGTTCAAAGGTTCATGGGTAGATACTAGGCTATCTGCCCTAGGGCATTATTAAGCCTAGCCAGAGTGTATTTGGCTTCCGCCTCCCTATTAGATTAGCCTACTGTGCCTCTGTAAAGTAGGTCACAGAAGGTACCCTTTAAGATTAGTTTACTGTGCCTCTGTCTAGCAGGGACACAGAAGAGATCCCAGGGTGAATTTGCGATTTCCCATCCACGCATCCAGATTTCACTTGAAGAGGGTCAGCGAGGGGCTATGTCTAACATGAATTGGTATTCTATTCCAGAGTGAGGGGAGCCTCTGGGAAATTAATCTGTCCTTCCAGCATGTCCTATTTATTTTTGTGCTGAGGTTTAAGTCCCTGGAGCATGTAGCTCTAAGGGACTTGGATTTTTTGAGGTGGAGCATGTCCATTAATTCTGGGTTTGACATGGCTTTGTACATCAGGCATAGATCGCCTCTGAATAGGTGGTAAGCAACTGAGTAGAGCTGGAGTTTCTTTAGTCAAGCTGCATAGGACATCTGTTTGTAGTCCATGATCCTCTTGGTGAGGTACTTTTGGGGTCTCTCCAGTTGCTGCAGGTGTCGGGTACGGTACATCCCAAAAGGGGCATTGTATTCAATTATGGGCCTGATGAGTGACGAGTAGAGGGGCACAATGACCTCTCTTGATCTAGATGCGAACCCTTTCGTGATACGGTGGGCTATATAGAAGGTCTTTCTAACCACTTTGGCAACGTGATTATCAAAGGAGAGATTACTATCTATGTTGGTCCCCAAATCTCTAATTACTTCTTCCGTACTTAATGGATTACCACCTATGCGGTAATTTGTGGGCACCATCTTTTTCCCAAAGGGGATGACTATGCACTTTTTAGCATTTAGCTTGAGGCCATGGCTCTGGCACCAAGCATCCGTCTCTGTGAGACCCTTTTGGAGGATGCTTGTGTCAGCTGGAGATTTGATTATGGCCCCCAGTTTGCAGTCATCTGCGAACTTTGTCAGCCATAATCCCCCTGTGTTAGCCTAAACCTCAGAGAAGTATATACCAAGCAAGAGAGGTCCCAGAACTGAGCCCTGTGGAATGCCACTTTTAACTGGTTTGGATTTGGACATGGCACCTGCGATTCTGACCGTGTGGGTTCTATCCCTGAGCCAGTTTGCAATCCATCTTGTGATATAGGGGTTGATATTTAAGCTGGTAAGCTTATTTATGATGCCCGAGTGGGGTATTGTGTCGAAGGCTTTTGCAAGGTCCAGGTAGGCTGTGTGGACTACCTTGCCCTCATCTATGACTTTGGTAAATGTTTCAAAGAAATCAACTAGGTTTAAGAGGCAAGATCTGCCCTTAACAAAGCCGAATTGGGTAGGGTCCAGTGTCTGGAGGCTCCCAATGTCTTTGTTTATGAGTTCCATGATAATACGCTCCATAGCTTTACAGACCAGACTAGTAATGCTTATGGGGCGATAGTTCCCGGGGTCCGTTGTGGCACCACCTTTGTGGAGTGGGACCACTGTAGCTGTACGCCATTCGTTGGAGACATATCCTGTAGTAAGGCTAAGTTTGAATAGTGACTTAATGTGAGGGTTCAGTTCTTCTTGGAGCTCGTGTAGGACACAGCCTGGGTCATAGGTGATTCCATCATGAGACACACAGATGTCCCTCTCACCAGGCTGGATAAGGAAAAGGTCACAGTCAGCTCTCTGTCAGTTGCCAGGACCCACCATATCATGCATGCATTCAAGTCTGTCAACAACAGGTACTGTTATGTCTCCATCGTAGTCCACGTTGGTGTGAGCGATTTGAGACGTACCTCTCTGGACTATATGAAGAGAGATATGACTGAACTCTTGAACAATGTGTTTCTGGCAGGTATGTCCCTAGCCTAAAGCAGCATTTTGCCTTCACCTAGGATGATTCCTCAATACAAACAGAAAATGATTGACTTCGATAATTGGCTTAGCTTTTGGTGTCATTCTAAGGGGATCCAGTATATGTCAGCCTGGGATGACATGATCGACAGACCTCGATGCTTTGCCAGAGGTGGTCTTCATCTATCAGCCCTGGAATTTCAGTTACTGACTAAGGTTCTTGCTACCCCTATAGTGCCTTTTTTAGGCATTGTCTTAAGGACAAAATTCTTGATGTAAAAATCCATCTAAAAACAACCTCAGGATTATACTGCTAAACACTAGGAGTCTTAACATGAAATTGCACTCACTGGAAGCAGTCCTCACCTAGGAAGATGGAGACATTTGTGCAGTCACAGAGACCTAGTTCAAGGCTGTGGAGAGCACCAGCCATACCGGGTTACACCTGCTTCCACACGTTCAGACTAAAAACTGAAGGCATGAAAACTAAAGGTGGCAGTGTATCAATACTCATTAAAGATAAATACACCTCCAGATTGGTTAAACAGTATGAGTCCCTGGAAATTCTTCAGGTTCAATTAATTGTTGGTAGGACACCTACTGAAGTCATTGCCAGCTACAGGAACCAACCCGATGAATCAGGACAGCCACTCTGCTTATTTGGATCTACTTAAGTCTATCAAGATACAGCAGAACAACATGGTCTTGGATGACTGTAACTACCCATCCATTGGGTGGGTAAATTACTCATGCTCAAAGTCACTTGCCCAAAGGTTCCTCAACTTTGTTAACTACAATGTCCCGAACCAGCTGGTTGACACCCTGAGAAGGGATGCCAACATCCTGGATCTGGTGATTACCAATAAGGGGATCACTGTAGCACCCCAACTATGAGGTCTTCCTTGCTGAGATCTGACCAGAAATCAGTCTCATTCAAAGTAACTATCACACATGACCCCCCGCCAGCAGCAACTAAACTAAAAAAACTTCTCCAGAGCAGATTATAAACTCTTATGGGGTGGTATTAATAGCTTCACTTCACATCCCCCTTCAAATGGAACTGGCAACTATGCCAAGTTCTGAACCAATGCTTTAAACAAATACATGTATATCTGCATTAATTTGGCCGTGCCTAATAGGAGCAAAACAAGCTCCACAAGGAAGAGAAACCTGCCTGGTGGACAAATGCCATAAATAGACTTTACAATAAGAAGAAGAAATTGCTGTCTAAGAGTAAGAGGGAGCAAGCCCTAAACTGGAAACCCTCCATCCTTAGCTTAAACAAGCAAATAAGACTTCTTGTGAAGTCCTCCAAAGCAAACTATGAATCCAAATTAGCTTCCTCATCTAAGGATAACCATAAGGCATTATTTATTTACATCCATAACCTAAAAGGAAAAACTCAAATTTGTGCCAAACTGGTAGTTAATGATACCACATATACTGAGTCTGTGGACATAGCTAACCTGTTGGCCGACAGGTTCTGTGAAAACGTCCCTCCCCAGTCCCTGCCATACGTATCCCATGACATCCCTCCCACCTGTCCCCTACCTTGTATCTCTAAAGAAAAGGTCATAAACTCCATCTCTAAGGCCAAAAACACAGCATCCATAGGACCCGATAACATCCCAGGCTGTGTCCAACATGGGCTCCAACAAGAATTAGCAACACCATTTTGTATTCTTTTCAGTCATAATCTAAGCACCAGCTTTGTTCCAGCTGAATGGAAAATGGCCACCATTATTCCCTTGTACAAAGGTTGTGCTTCTACTGACCCTGGTAGCTATAGACCTATTAGCCTGACTAGGCTTATCTGCAAGGCCATGGAGCAAATCATCATGGACCTTATCAACAAAGATATACTGACCCTACTCAGGTTTGGATTTGTCAAAGGGATACTATACCTGTTAAACCTGGTGGACCTCTTTGAGACAGTCTCTTTGGCACTGGGCAAGGAGAAATCTGAGCATACAGCCTACCTAGACTTAGACAAGGCTTTTGACACTATACCCCACACAGGCATCATTGACAAACACACCCATCTAGATATCACAGAACAGAACTGGAATCAGTTGTACACCTTGTTGCTGGCTGTGATTCACTAATGACAGAAGGACTGTATACTGAAAGGCATAATAATGTGGCAAGACTGTTCCATTGGGGATTATGCAAACATAATATTGAAGTAGCTGAAAAACGGTGGAAACATGAGCCACAAAGCATCATAGAAAATGATGAAGTCTACATCACATGGGATTACTCACTACCAAGAGTTCAAAAGATAGATGCGAGAAAACCAGATATTGTGGTCCATGGAAAGAAGACAATAGCAGCATTGATTATTGAAATTGCTACACCCAGTGACTACAGTATCATGCAGACACAAAGTCATAAAATATTAGAATTTGCAAGCAGAAATAAGAAGAACGTGGAAGATACCCAGACAGTTCTAACAGAAGTATGATTAGTGCCAAAGCCATGGCCATAAACCCAATGCAAAAAAAATATTATAATCCCTTTCAGTAAAAGTGATGTTCCTGCTAACTACCACATCAGTGACAACACTCTAAGTACAGACTCTGTGGTGAGATACCAGGGCACACACATTCACAGCAATCTTACCTTTGATTACCATGTCTCCACAGTGGTAAGAAGGGTATTCTATGTTGCTCATCTCATAAGTAAGGGCATTGCCTCCAGAAAAAAGAAGTTATAACCTCTCTGTACTCTTCCATTATCAAGCCAATAATTGAGTACAACAACCCTTTTTGTATGTACCTTTCCAATAACCTGCAGCAATTGGAGATACCCCAAAGGCTCCTCACAAGGCAAATTCAAGGTCTTCATCATCTGTCCTTTGTGGGTCATCAGAAATCATTGTGACTTTATTCTGTTTCATACAGACTACTCAGAGGCAATCTCTGCCTTGCATTTAAGGCAATCTCTGACCCTACTTTGTTGGAAATGCTGCATATCCACAAGCAAATGGTACATGGGTTACTTACGCTAAAGACCATAACCTGGTTTGTGACATTAATAGAACCTCCTTGAGGGACATATTAATCTCTTAGAGGTTATCACACCATTGGAACAGACTCCCACTTAATGTGAAACAGAGCACAGCATTGTCCCTCTTCATAGGTTCATAGTTTTAGTACTAAGCTAACTGCCCTTACGAGCCATTTTAAGCCTAGCCAATTATCCCTTGTGAGACTCAAGCCCTGCACCTTGTGTTTGTATGGCAAACACCTTAGCCAGTAAGCCACCCTCAAAAAGCAATCTGGACAACTGGATGGGTATCCATAAATTCACCATGGGGGTTCCACTTGTGTCCCTCCTGGACAGGGACAATAGGTGCTGATCATAGAAATAAGGGTAGAACATAGCAAGGCTTATAAGGGTTCTAGAACAATTAGCCTAGTAACTTCCTATGATCCAATGATTCTATGATCTAGACCCTCCTGAAGGATATCTACATCACTGAGGGACTCAATGATTACCCCCCCGGCTTGCAATCATCAGCAATTTTGTCATCCAGAGGCCTTCCACATTAGCCTTGCCTTAAGACGAATTGGGTCAAGTCCAGTGTCTGGAGGTTTCCTATGTTATTATTTATCAGGTCTGTGATTATTCTTTCCATGGCCTTAAATGTAAGACTAGTGAAACTCATGGGTACGTAATTTCCTGGGTCAGTAGCTGGTCACCCTTTATTCAGAAGGATGACTGTTGCTATCCTCCACTCTACTGGGACAAAGCCAGTAAGGAGGCTGTGGTTAAACAGAGATTCTGAAACACCTGATATTTTAGCTGTTTAAGAGAGGAAACCTGGTATATTGTTAGGCCCCACTGAAGTCATGTTTTTAGCTTTAGACAGTGCAGTGGTAAACTGTTCTTAGGTAACAGTGTGCAGTAAAGAGGTGGAGAGTATTTCTTGGGGGAGAACTGGGAGTGATAAGGAGGTGAAATTTGAGCTGAATTTGTTGATCAGCAAATGCTGAGTATAAATGATGCAATCTACAAGTAATTATGCACATTGTTGGCTGTTGCACTTAAGATTACAGACATAACTGAAAAATGATTTATGATTAACCTTAGAGCTTTAGAGACTATTTTACATCAAAGTCTACTTTCGGAGACTTGACTACTTCCTTGATTCATTTGTTTAGGCTAATGAGGGACTTTTTGCTCTGTTATCCATACTCCCTCTAGGGCAGCCATGGTGGTGCAGCGGTTAGCATTGCCGCCTCACAGCAAGATCTCCTCCGGTTCGATGCTGGGGTGCCTTCTGTGTGGAGTCTGAATGTCCTCCCTGTGGTTGCGTGAGTTTGCTCCGGTTTCCTCCCAAAGACATGCTGTAGGTTGATTGGACACTCTAAATTGGCCCTAGGTGTGTGTGTGTGTGTGCCTTTTGTGGAAGGTTGGGTGCTGGGCTGGCAACTCAATACTGTAAACCTCCACTGCCAATCATGAGTGGACAAGGTGATCTGCTGTGGCGACCCCTAACTGTGAAAAGAAGAAGAAGGAAGAAGATGCACATTCCCCTTTTAACAGAATTTTTTTTTTTTTTTTTTTTTTTACTGTAAAACCTATAAATACCAGGGGTCCACCAGGGTGGCTTGTTTGGATTTGGACAAGATTAGAAACTAGCTATGCCATACCTTAATATTAGGAAATTTACCTTAGAGATGTTCTTAAAGTTTTTGTGGTTAGGTGGGGGGCTAGTTTTATTTCAAGGAAGACTACTTTGTGATCTGATTGTACCAGTGAGGACATTACACATTTCTTGCTCTGAGCTTCCTTGTGCATGGCTTAGATACCTATGATCACAAGATCTTGGCTTGCTTCTAAATAACTATTTATTTATTTTTTGCTCTTGGTCTAACTAAGTTAGTGCTATTTAACACTTCTGTGCTGCATTTATTGATTTGGTTGAATTTATCATTGTTTATCAGCTTGCACTTCTTAAAGAAATGCCATCTGATTGTTACTACTCTGCTCTTAGGTTATGTTAATGGTATTCTGATATTTCCTTACCTCTGCTAATACTGCAAAAGCTGTTATGAGCTTGCCATGTTCTCCTGTGTTTGCCAAAATAGTTCTAGGTTTTGCAAAGTTTTCTCATTTTGTAGAAGTTCTTCTACATTTCCATGCTTTTTTATGTTTGTGAACATTTCTCATGGTTTGTGAACTTATTTCCAAGGATTCTTGATACTGCAGGAGTTCTTCCTTTTGTTGTAGAGCATTTGTTACTGCACCGGTTTGTTATACATTAAGAGGGGTTTTCTTCACTCTGCTGGGAGCAGAGGGTTGATATAACCCATCCAAGTTGGGAACTGCTGGCGGGAGACTTACTGTTTGTTTATCTGATTGACTTGAGGGCTTAACTATGTAAAAGTATTTCATCCTGCTGATACAAAAGCCTCAAGTTTGCACAATGTGCAACGTGGTTTCCAGTGCCTTCTATATAAGCAAACTTCACCAATTTGAAATCCTCTCTAGGAAATGCTCCCCATAGTCTCCCACTGTTCATAGCTGCTCAAAGAGCTGCCAGTTTGGTGAGAGGGCATCAACACTGCAGATCACGTAATAATATACTATTAAACACACTCACTTAGACCTTTAAGTGACTCTCTCCTACTCCTTCCCAAAGGATCTGGTATAACATATAGGCACTTCCCTGTCATCTCTGTTTCTGGCCTGATGGACATGGGCATCCTGAGGCTGTTTAGTAACTGCCCTATGTTTACTGACAATCATTTAATTTTAGAATAGACAAACACAGTGTGTGAGAGATATAGATACACAATGTTATTGGATGCAAAGCTCTAACATACACACAAGAAAAATGCAAACCAAGTTGTCAGTGTTCATAGGTTCATAGGTTCATAGGTTCATAGGTTCATAGGTTCATAGGTTCATACTAGGCTATCTGCCCAAGGGCATTTAGAAGCCTAGCCCATAGTTATTTGGCTTTTGCCACCCCTTTAGTTTGAATAAAACTATGCCTATTATTTTGCTGTGCCTCTGTCAAGCAGTGACACTGAAGTAATCCCTGGGGTATATCTGCGATCCCCCATCCATTGGTCAAGATTCCTCTTGAACAAGGCCAGCGAGGTGCTCTGCCTCACATGTACCGGGATTTTGTTCCACAGCATAGGGAGTCTCTGGGTGATGAATCTGTCCCTCTAGCACGTTCTATTAATAACCGTGTCAAGGTTTAAGTCTCCTGCCCTTGTGGTTCTGAGGGATCTAGATTTTTTGAGGTGAAGCATATTCATCAAATCAGGGTTTGACATGGCCTTATATGTCAGGCACAGGTCACCTCTGAGCAAGCGGTATGAGACTGAATAGAGCTGGAGTTCTTTCAGTCAGGCAGCATAAGACATATTTTTGAGACCCTTTATCCTTTTGGTGAGGAACTTTTGGGGCCTTTCCAGCTGCTGCAGGTGTCGGGTCAGATACATTCCGAACGTGGCATTGTACTCAATCGTAGGTCTAATGAGTGATGAGTACAGGGGGACGATGACCTCCCTTGATCTAGATGTGAATCCCTTCATGATCAGGTGGGCAATGTAGAAGGTTTTCCTAACTACTTTAGCAACATGAGTGTCAAACGAAAGGCTACTGTCAACCTGGGTCCCCAGATCCCTGATGACTTCTTCTGTGCTCAATGGATTGCCACCTATATGGTAGCTAGGGGTAACCTTGTTTTTCCCGAAGGGTATGACTATGCATTTCTTGGCATTTAACTTTAGGCCATGGCTCTGGCACCAGTTATCCGTTTCTGTGAGGCCCTTCTGAAGGATATCTGTGTCAGATGTGTTTTCGACTATGGCGCCCAGTTTGCAGTCATCTGCAAACTTTGTCAGCCATAACCCTCCTGTGTTTTCTTGTACTTCAGAAAAGTAGATGCCGAACAAGAGTGGACCCAGGACTGAGCCCTGTGGGACACCACTTGTGACAGGCTTTGAGTCTGACATGGCTCCAGCAACTCTGACCCTGTGGGTTCTGTCACTTAGCCAGTTTGCAACCCATCTTGTGATGTATGGGTTTACATTCAAGCTGATGAGTTTTCGATGATACCTGAGTGGGGTATTGTGTCAAAGGCCTTTGCCAGGTCAAGGTAGGCTGTATGGACTGCCTTTCCCTCATCAATGGCCTTGGTGACTGTCTCGAAAAAGTCAACCAAGTTTAAAAGGCATGATCTGCCTTTGACAAAGCCAAACTGTGTTGGATCCAAAGTCTGCAAGTTCCCTATGTCTTTATTTATGAGTTCCATTATGATCCTCTCCATGGCTTTGCAGATAAGGCTTGTCAAGCTAATGGGACGGTAATTTCCAGGGTCGGTGGAGGCACCGCCCTTGTGAAGTGGGACCACAGTTGCCGTGCACCACTCCTTGGGTACGTATCCTGAGGTGAGGCTAAGATTAAACAGCTGTCCTAACTGCGGGTTTAATTCCTCATTGAGTTCGTGGAGCACACAGCCGGGGACACCATCCGGTCCCATGGATGCTGTGTTTTTTGGTTTGGAGAGAGCAGTTCTCACCTGGGCGTTGGAGATGTTTGGGGGGCTACAATCCTCTGGTATAGATATCTCTCCTTTTGGGGGGGGAGGGGGGGGAGTTTGCACTGAACCTGTCAGCCAGTATGTTGGCAATGTGTGTAGGTTCAGTAATCTTCACATCATTTTGAACTAATTCTGAGCATATCTGGGAGTTTCCTCCTAGGTTTCTAACATAGCTAAAGAAGGCCTTATGATTGTCTTTTGAGTCCTTGGCGATTTTTCTCTCAAAATTTGCCTTGGATGATTTTAAGAGAGCTCTTAGTTTTTTACTTATAATGATCAAAGGTGTCTTACCTTTCAAGGATTTTGCTCTATCTTGTAGTAGCTTCCTCTGTTTGTTGTAGAGCTTGTTTATGGCTGGGGTCCACCAGACTGGACGCTTGCCTTTGGTACAAAGAGTCTTAGTTTTGTTTGGGATTGCCTGATCCATGCAGTCCTGTAGGTGCTGGTAGAAGGCATTTGTAAGTGATTCAGCGGTTTGAGTAATGTTTACCACTGGCTCAGGGGCCTTAAAGGAGACCACACTAGTTTTTAGAAGTGTGAAGTCGGCTTTTGAGAAGTTTTTCACTGTGGTCATTTTTATTTCAGGTGGGGGGATGAGGACCTCCAGCGAGATTAGTTTATGATCTGATCTCACCAGTGAGGGGTATACTTCCGGTGTTGAACATTGTGATCCCATGTTCGTGATGATGAGATCAAGTATGTTTTCTCCTCTTGTGGGGATGGTGACTAGTTGTTCCATGGCATTTGAGTTTATGAACTCCAGGAACCTTTGGGCTAGAGTGTTTGGGCTTGAGTAGTGTTCCCAGTCTATATTAGGGTAGTTGAAGTCACCTAGTATGATGGTGTTTGGAGATACATTTATCCCCTCCATTGTTTTCAGGAAGGCCATGTGAGGTTCCTGAGTTTGAGAGGGTGGCCTGTAACATGCTACAAATTGCAGAGCAGTCTTGCCTATGGTTAATTGCACCTGGATGGTCTCCGATGCATCGTGCGTTGCCACCAACCTTGAGGTGTGGGCGTCCTTTATGAATATGGACGCCCCCCCCTCCTTTCTTGGTGTTGTCTGGATTTTGGGGCTGGAACGCATGATATGAGGTGAAACCTGATAGTGCTGGGGTGCTCTCAGGAGCCTTGAACCAGGTTTCTGTCACAGCACAGACATCGATGTTCTCCATACTGAGAAGGGCCTTGAGTGTGTGCATCTTGAGATTGAGACTTCTGGCATTGAGCAGCATTACCCTTAGTTTTTTTACTTTTTTGTGTTCTAGGGTGGTAGGTTTAGAATTTGAGCCTTGCCTAAAAAGGCACTATGGGGTGGCAAGAGCCTTTGCCAATATCCGGAAGCCTAGGGGTGACAGGTGCAAGCCGTCCCTTGCGAAGCAGCGTGGCTTGTCCAGCATGTCATCCCAGGCAGACAGACATTGGATCCCCTTTGAATGACACCAGAATTTAAGCCAATTATTAAAGCTGATCATCTTATCACTGTATTGTGGCATCATTCTAGGTGAAGGTAGGATACTGCTAAAGGTCAGGGTCATACCTGCCTGGGCTACATAATCAGAGAGCTCCTCAATGTCTCTTTTCATGTAGTCCAAGGAGGTACGTCTCAGGTCGTTGACACCAGCGTGGACAATGACTGAGTCGTACTTGTACCTGCTGTTGAGAGACCTGAGTGCTTGTGTTATGTGGCGGATTCTAGCGCCCGACAGGCAGCTTACTGTGACCTTCTCCTTACTCAGTCTAGTGAGCGGGACGTCAGTGTGTCTGACTATGGAGTCACCTATGACAAGTATGTTTGGTGTTGTATTTGGCCTTAAGGGCAGTGACTGCTTTGCACACTGATTTTGTTGTTTATGTGTTGTTTGTGTGGTGTATTGAGTTTGCAGTTGCTTGGGTGTCTGCTTTGGAGGCCTCTGCTGTTTAGGTAAATTTTTACTCAGAGCCTCCGAGTATGTCTTAGTGTGTTTATGTGTTTGATTCAGTGGTGTGGTTGAGTTATGTGAGACTGGTGTTGTGGTGTGTGTAGTTGCCTTCTCCTCCTGCCTGGTCTTGCCAGTCCTGAGTTGAGAGAGCTCAGCCTCCAGTCTGGCTAAATAGCTGCATCTCTCACAAGTGTTAGTGTTACGTGGGAGGAGGAGAGGGTTGTCCGTGTACATGAGGCAATTGTAACATTGTCTCAGAATTCCCAGATTCACCAACTGGGCAGGAGAGGACGCCAGCATCTGACCCTTCGACATGCTAGAAAAAATTATGAGTTGGTATGAGACAGAAAAGTAGTGGGCTTAGCAGGGACGTGGGCACTCCTGGGGGGTTTTGCTAGTGAGAGATTTGTATAATATAGGAGTGCTTGACCTGCAAAGAGAATGCTTATAAGACAAGGGATATGCTTATAAGACAAGTGCTGAGCTTTTTGAGAAGAAAAAGCTATTTGGAACAAGTGCTGCACTTTTTAGTGTAGGTGTAAACTGTTTAGGTTCCTAACAGAGCAGTTCTAAGGGAAAAATTGAAGAACAGACTTTCTGGAGCCAGAACACCCAAAACACTCACTACCAAAACAAAGAAGCAAACACATAGACCCATATATGCGGAAGTACTCACATATAATCTACCCAGTCTTTAAAGACCTACTAAAAGCATTTCTCAGTGGCCCCATGCACACTCAGAAAAGACAGCATCTCGCATAACATATAACTCTGAAAATCATAGTAGCCCCACTTCCAAGCCCAAAGCCCATAAGGCAACACACCACACAACCAACATTATAGGTATTGGGAATTCCATTGCAACACATAATGATGTTCCCCTTGCCAGGCTAAACAGGAATAAGATCACAGTGAGCTGTCTGTCCGGAGCCGGTATCCACCATATCATGCATTCACTTAGATCTTTAAAACACAAGTACCAGTATGACACCATCATAGTCCATGTGGGCATAAACAACTTAAGATGTACCTCACTGGACTATATAGAGACATGATGGAGCTCTCATGAGTATGTGTTGCAGGGGGGTATGAATATATCCTTTAGTAGCATACTGCCTTCACCAATGATGATGCCACAGTACCAGGAAAAATGATTGACTTCCAATGATTGGCTTAGTTTCTGATGTCACAACAAGGGAATCTAACATCTGTCAGCCTGGGGAAACATGATCAATTAACAATGATGTTTTGCTAGAGATGGTTTGCACTTGTTACTACTTGTCTTTTGTATACAGGAAAAAACTTTATATATCCTGTAGTGCCTTGTTTAGGCCATGCCAAGTTGTTAAACCCTCCAACATAACAAAAATCACTCATGACTACCTAAATATACTGCTGCTCAATGCTAGGAGTTTAAATTAAAAACAGTACTCCCTGGAAGCACTCCTCACCCTGGAGAATGTAGAAATAAGTGCAGTCACGGAAACGTGGTTCAGAATCACAGAAAGCATCCCGGCTATCAAAGGCTACAATGCCTTTCATACAGTTCGATCTCCCTCAGATCAGGATAAAACAAATGGATGAGGTGTCTCAGTGTGAAAAAGGGCAAGTATACTGCTAGACTCGTCCAACAACATGACTCGCTTGAGCTGCTCCACTCCCAACTAACCATAGATGCGTCCCCCTATCAGATACTTGCTAGTTGCAGATCCCCTAACATGAGTCTGGAAAACAACATTTACCACCTAAACCTATTGGAATCTCTTAACATTCAGCCTAACATCATACTTTTGGGTGACTTCAACTACTCCTCCATAAACTGGGAGACATATATGACCCACAATTCCTTTGCTTAGAGGTTTTTGGACTTCATCAATGCATAAGACTCTGGAGCAACTAGTTAGCTACCCAACTAAAGGTACACATATCCTAGACCTAGTACTCACAAAACACAAAATGATCTTCTTTAGTATTTAATCTAACCTAGAACTCCCATCAAACTCCAAGCCTGTTAAGAATGTTGCTAAGGCCAATTACATCAAATGAAGTGACAGCTTATTAAACTTCCAAGCCCCTGTAAACAAGGATGACAATGAGGTCTACAGCTGTTCACAAAAGTACTGTACAACCACACTCACAGCTACATTGACCTCCTACCACACCCAAAGAAATCCCTGCAACCATTCCCCTACCACTCATTTTGAGGGAACAGGTCCTTACTTTGCTTGCTAAAGCCAAAAACACAGCTCTGATAAAAATTTATCAGAGCCACTAAAAACTATCTTTAACCACACCCTCTGATAAAAATTTATCAGAGCCACTAAAAACTATCTTTAACCACACCCTCTGGATGGGCTTTTTCCCAGAGGAATGGAGAATTGCACCAGTTGTCCCTCTGCACAAGAGTGGGGAGGCATCAGCTGACCCAGGGAACTACAGACCCATAAGCTTGACCAGTCTTATCTGCAAGACCATGGAGAGAATTATCATGGACCTGATCAATGACAACATGGGAAATCTCCAAACCCTGGAACAGACCCAATCTGGCTTTGTTAAAGGGACGTCTTGCCTGATCTGTCTGGTAGATTTCTTTGAGAAAGTCACCAGGGCCATAGATGAGAGTAAAATGGTACATACCACTTATCTAGACCTGGCTGAAGCTTTCAACACAATCCTCCACTCAGGGATCATAGATAAACTTACTCAGTTAGACAGTGTGAATAGAGAGATGATAAGTCAGCAAGCAAGGAGAGTAGTATTGCTGAAACTGAATTCATCCTCAATTTTGGTGGATACCTGCATGAGATGGACCCTGTTTTTTCACAAAATCGCACCAAGATGACTCTGATATATAGACTGAATTTATATAGTGTATATATCATGGACAAAGTAGGTCAAAAATAAAAAAAGATAGCTGGATGCACAAGACCCAGGATAAAAAAGTGCCCAATCCTGGTAGGCACAGTGGAACCAGGACTGGAAAAAATGACAGTGTAGAATTCTGAAAATAGGGAAACATTCCTACAATAGGGCCATGCCAGACCCAGGGGGAGGATGGCCCACCTGTTGTAGAAGAAAGTAGCAGTCTACAAAATCACAATAACTGAGAGGAGCCATAAAGGCGATAGAGTGGACTATTAAGGATAAGAAATAAATGATGTATTGCTACTATTATGCAGAAAGCCCAGAATTTCCAGATACAAAATACTCCAAAAGATTAAAAGAGAAATTAGAGGAAAGAAAAATTCTTCCACAAGGAAAAACTGTCAGAAGCCTCAAATAAAAATATGTGTTCATTAAAGCAACAGATTTGTGAAAAACAGTATATAGACAAAGAAATGTTGATCTGTTTAGAAAAAAGAGGCATCTGAAGTAGTGCAAAAAATAAACATCAAAACCTGGAGATTTTTGAAAAATATAAAAAAGAAATTTGGACATGGGAAAGAAAGAGAGCTCTGATATGGTGTAATATATATGCAAAGGTGAAAGCCAAATTAATCAATATAAAGAAGGCAGCCCCAAAGATATTTAAAGAGAAAAGCAGGCAAAGGCATCCAGATACAAAAAATTTCACAATAAAAAAAATAGTATCACAAAGAAGGGATGCAGAAAAGAAGATTAGTAAAGTATAAGATAAAAAAAATAGAAGGTGACGTTATGGAGTGCCTGTGAGGTGAAGGATTTGGTGTAAAAGGTCTAACAAATGTTACATCACAGCATGATGCAACAAATCTCCAAAGTAAAGAGAAACTGGAAGATCAGGAGACATCTGCAGAAGAGGTATGGACATGAGAAAGAAAAAGAGATTTAATATGGTGTAATATCTATGCAAAGGTGAAAGCAAAACTAATCAAAACAAAAAGAGCAGCACCAAAGATATTTGAAGAGAAATACAGGCAAAGGAATCCAGTTGTGGAAAACTTTACAGTACAAAAAAGAAGAATACAAAGAGAAAAAGTAGAAAAGGAGAACAGTAATGGAGATGTTAAAGAAACATAAACTGTGGTTATGGAGTACCTGCGAAGTGAAGGATTCAGTGTAGAAAATCTAAATCAGAAAGCACCACAACACGATAAAGCAGGGAAACCAGTGGAATGGGAAGCAATTGGTCTGGTGCCATATGAAGACATTTTGGAGCCTTCCGCAGGAAACCAGTATAAATGTTCACTTGAAGCTGGACAGCAAGGGAAGAAACAGGAAACTGTGGAAATGTCGATGCAGTCAATGTGGAGGCATGATAGGCCAGTGAATTCTGATATGACAGAGCAACGGATGACACAGGATGAAATTGAAGAGAATGTGCCACAGGAAAATGTTATAGAACTTTCTATTGAATGCCCACAGGAAATGGAAAACAAAAAAATGTGCCATCAGTTTAGAAGTAAATGAGCTAAGAGAAAAGTTGCTTGATTTAATAGAAATATAGAGGCATATTAAGATCGCTGAAAGAAATGGATTGTACAAGGTCAATAAAACCCAAAAGTCAGAAGTTTGACAAAACAAATAAACACAGTAATTAGGATTATCCATAGAGACCCATGCAATATAACAGAAGTAAACATGATATATTACTGCGTAGCTGAATTAATAAGTGAAAAAGTTCTACCATAAGAACACAGAGTAGTGAGAGAAAGGAAGGGAAGAAATTGAATACCATCATGGAAGTATTGAATAGAGAAAACTATAAAGCAATTAAGACAAGAAGTGTCAATGTTAAAAGAGTATAGAAGAGGGAACATATCAATAAGAATACTTAGAAAGATTGATGTGATAAAAGCATTGCACAGTATTGGAAAAGAACAGGATCTATCATGCATTATTGCAAATAATAAACTAAAAATCTCAGCACAGACGGAAAAACCTGAGAAGATATGCAGATAAATATAAAGTACAAAATAAGCAATTTATTGATGACTCAAAAAAGTTTTATAGAGAATTGGAAAACAATGTAAAAGGAACTGAAAGACCACCAAAGAAAGAAGAAGTAGATATATTTTGGAAAAGTATTTATAAAGATCCTGTGGAACATAACAAAGATGCTAAATGGATAGAAGAAGTAAAAGAAAGAATAAGAAGTTTAAAAGTATAGAATATGAAATGGGATGAAATAACAGCCAGAGAGATTGAAACAAAGTTAAGAAAATTGGAAAACCCCAGGCCCAGATGCAGTGCCTAATGTTTGGTTAAAAGTATTAACATCTTTTCATGAAGATTTAGCCATGAGTAAGAACTATTTATATGGACAACCTGAACAGACACCACCCTGGCGAAAAAAACAGAAAAACAAAGCTCATACATAAAAGTGAACTTGCAAGCTACCCTAAAAATTATAGACCAATAACTTGCCTTCCGACAACATATAAACTATACACTGGAATTGATGCTGACGGAGTTTAGAGTCATTTAGAAGAAAACTCAATTATGACTATAGAACAAAAGGAAAATAAAATAAAGCCATATAGAACAAAGCATAATTTGTTGTTAAATAAAGTAATAATGGAGAACTGTTAAAAGGGGAAGGATCTAAGTATGGCATGGATTGACTACAAAAAAGAATTTGATTGTATTCCAGATTCATGGATAAAAGAGTGCTTAAAATGGATAAGATACACCCTGCATAAGATACACCCTACACTGATCGACTACATTACAGTGATCATGAAACAGTGGCAGTTTGCTTTGCAATTAAGCCATGATAAAGGACAAATTATTATCCTAGGGATAAAATTTCAAAGGGGGATTATCCAGGGAGACTCTGTCACTGCTGCTATTCTGTCTTGCCTTTAACCCCTTAAGCTATCTACTTAACCACTTAGGCCATGGCTATAGTTTGGCTCCTTGAAAACAACAAAATGTAAACACTTTTCATATTCGATTTATTGATGATTTTAAAAACTGTATAGCTCATCAGATGAGAAACTGAATACACAACTGCAAGTTGTCAAACCTTTTTCAAATTGATGAAAAATGTCAAAGACAAGTTTGAAAAACTGCCGGTTTAATTAAACACTCAAATAAAAACATGTTTTTCGTCCCACCTGAATGTAGGACTTCTTCAGAAATTCAATACAACAATGATTTTAAGAACCTCTATATATAGAGTTTGCGCCAAAATTTTATCCCACGAAAATCCTTATGTTCTTAAAGAAACATGCCTCGGATACTTATGTCCAAAAATAAAATACATTTTATCTGAAATGTTTTTATGAAAACATATTACATAACAACTGAAAATGCAGCAGCTCTGAGTGAACATTTACCCATAACAACTCGAGCCCCCCGATATATAAAATACATTTATAAATTATTGAAATACATTATTAAATTATTAAATTATTATATTATTAAAATACACTTCCATGGCCATAAACCAATTTTTAAACTACATCTACTAATGCAAAATACCTGAATAGTCATATAAATGATACAATGAACATTGAAAATATTAATTAAGATGATAGTGATACAATAATGCAATTCTATAAAAGAAAATGCAAAGATGCAAATATGACTATTTTGACCCTGCCTACATTGCACATAAAGCTTAACTTAAAAAAAATCATTTATGTGATGTATATGAATACACCATTGTTGTGAAATACTTAAAACCTACTTTATGATTTAAGCTTCAATTAAATAAAATTAATACCAAATAATTAATTAATAAATAATTAATAATAAATGATGAATATGTTCACGCAATTGAAATGATGTGATATATGAATTTAAACCACAGATATATTAAATTTTAAAAATGCATATATTTTATATATTATCTGTGCTACCGATATTATAGCTCTGATGGAATACATTGCACTCATCTTTCTAAGCTCTTCAATTTCAATAAACACATGATAGAGCATTTATCATTCAGGTCTGGGTACATATGTGCATTAAGCCTTATTTGCCAAAATATTTCCATTTTCTCTAATAATAAACCATAAGGGCCCACTCTTCCATCTTGTGTGATCTGATGAATCACCTTGAATTTAAACTTGTGATCAGGATGGCTAGCAGTATGTCTAGCCAAAACATTGTCCTCCTTTTGCTGAACTATACTTCTCAAATGTTCAGATACTCTATCCCTTAGTCTTCGATCTGTTTTCCCTATATAAAAGGAAGGACATGCTTGGCATTTTGCTACATATACCACTCCCCTGGTGTTACAATTAAATTTCCCTTTAGTAGTAATTTGAAAACCATTGATGTCGATGTTGCTACCCACATCCTTTGTATGACAATAGGGACAACATCCACACTGCATCATGCCTATATTTCTCTGAGTAAACATTTTCCGTCTCTGAAACATTTCTTTAAAACTAATACCTTTTCTCCAAACAACTTTGGACATGAATTTAAATTTCGAGCCCAAAGTAACGTTATCTTTCAAAAGAGACTAATTTTTGATAATGATTTCCCTTATTTGACCATGATCAGAGGAAAAATGTATAATACATGCAAGATTAAATTTATTTGATTCATGATGTACTATATTAGAATCAAACTCCGAAATAATCTGAGGATTATCTTGGTTAGGCTCAACGCCTGAATGTAACCTGAGTATTGGTTCATAAACCCCACTCATTTTCTTGGATGTCACCTCTTGTGTGATTTCTTCTATCAATTTAATCGGATATGCCCTATTAAGGAACATTTGCCTTAAAGCCAAACATTCTTCTTGAAAATTCTCATTTGTTGTAATCATTTTTGCTGCCCTCACCAGTTGGCCTTTTAAGACTGAACGTTTTTGATATAATGGGTGGGCACTTGTAAAATGTAGAAATTTGTTTGAATATGATGGTTTTCTATGCAATGTGGCTTCATAGCGCTTTTGTAGTGCATTTTTGTTAGATTTACAAACAAATAGACTATAGATGTAGTATGAAATGAATGGGTGAATCGTAAGAAATCTGTTGTACCCTTCATTATGGTTACCAAATTTGTGGCTATTTGTGCTAATCCTTCGATGACCATAAATATGTCATCAATGAATCTTACATAATATCTAGTTACATCTTAAAAAGATCGTTGACAAAAATATATGTGCTTTCCCAATAGGACAATACCAGGTTAGCATAACTAGAGCCACACAGTGAACCCATTGCCACTCCTTTTTTCTGTATGTAAAACTGTTTATTGAACAAGATGAAATTATAAGATAAAATTATATCTAAAATTTCTTGTACTAAAGAAATTTCAGTTTCAGGAGCATTTTTTGCCGCATTCTTGCTATCACCCATTCTATTCCCTGTTGTTGAGGAATACTAGTATATAACTCTTTTACATCTATTGTCAAGAAGTTATACTGTTCTTTATGGGTGAGGTTATTAAGACTACTCAAAAATGCCCAAGAATCCTTTAAAATCCATTGTTCCTTTGTTACATACTTTTTTTAGTATAGAATCAAGAAATATGGCACATGCATAAGTTGATGAATTATTTCCATCTACTATTGGCCTGAAGGGAAGGTTCCAAAGATCTTTATGGATTTTCAGAACTCCAAACATATATGGTACTCTGGGGGACAGAATCATTAGATAATTGAATGTATGTAAATCAATTCTTGCTTCAATGAAAAGCTCTTTAAGAAAACTCTTAATAAATTGGTTCGCTCTATTGTATTCATTTAATGATGCTAAATGGTAAGCCTCGCCTACTAAGATGTCTTTAATATGGCTTTCATAATCTGACAGATCCATAAAAAACAAACCCCCACCTTTATCTGGATTTAGGATCCTAATATTTGCAGACAATAAATATTCAAGATCTTCCCTTTCCTCTTGATTTAAATTGTGAATGAAGTTAGACCTGCTTTTACTCAATTTCCTAAAATCTAACTCACAAAACTTTTCAAATATACAAAGAGGATTATGCGACGGTGGATTAAAATAACTTGCTACTCTAAATTCAGTAGCATTCATTGGTTGTTCACCTAACAGATATTTCAAATTTAATTTTCTCACAAAAAGTTTCAAGTCACAAATAGGCTCTGCTAAATTCATTTTACATGTTGGAACAAAAGTTAAACCTTTTGAGAGAGTATCTGCCAACTGTTCTGTAACTTAAAAGGATGAATAATTCTATATTGTAAAACCTCCATTTCTGTTTTTAATAAGTTCGGGCAGAAAAATTTGATTGACCTCTATGATCATCTCCTATTGTTTCAATTTTTCTTCCTGTTCCACTGTTTCCTCTGATTCTGCTTTGGAAAACCCTGATTGTTATTGGCAGGCCCTACCCCACCATGATTTCCTATAGCTCCTGAATCATTGTTGTTTCATTCTTTTATTCTTTCACTCCTCCTCACCTGATCACTGTTCATCACTTAATTTACAGCTTGTTGTGGGGGAGACAATGATTGTACTGTATTATTAGACATACATATGTTCTTATTATTTATTTGCCCATATAGTTCCAGTGTTCCAAACTGATTATTGGACCTTGTTTGCGAAGGTGGGGGTGGAGGATAAGCTATGCCCTTGCTATATTGCAAACGGTCCCTGTCAAGTTTCTTGATTTTAATTTGTCTCATTTTCTCAATATGTTGTTCAATACTTTGAAAAAAAAATTTTCAAATGATATAGGAATGCCATTTGGTCTTGATAAATGTACAAAAGCAACCTTTAAAGCAAGAAAACTGCAGTACCAGGAAAACATCAGTTTGGGGCAAGAATGTGATATAAAAGAACTTGACAAGAGGGAGTGTATAAATATTTGGGAAATTATGAAGGATCAACAATAAAACATGAACATGTGAATAAAACTAAGTAAGGAATACATTAGAAAACTTAAATTAATCCTGAAAGCAGCATTGACATCTAGGAACAAAGTTCAAGCTATAGACCAATTTAAGTAAAAACAGCAAAGTAATAATAGACTAGTAAAAATAAAGTGAGCCAGGATAGACCGCCACAATGCCTTTAATGAAACTGGATAAACCAACGAATAAAACAGTACTAAGCGCTTTCTCCCTTTACAATATAGGGCATCTTCAGAGTAAAAATGAACTGTTGTAACATTCAAATACTTATACTTATACTATAGATAGTACAAGCCTCCAATGTGATTAACCAATCACCTTGTACTAATTAATTACTCTGGAAATTTTAAATAACCTCTAATACTTCTTTCTGTCTGTTTTAAACAATAAATGTTGAAATAAACTATGAATATTAAATATAACTAGAAATGACAAATACAAATACAAATAACTGATCCCCATCCAGAACCTAAAAACAAACACACATGCTTTAATGTATCTAATAGTATGTCTATAAACTACTAAAATGGAAAAAAAAACAACACAAAACGTGTTTACTGTAAACACTGGACTATACCAATGAAATAATACCACAAAACAGCAACTATAACATAATGTGAAACTGCTGAAATAGCAAAATGAGCCATTGTCACTATAAGAATAATATCAAAACAGTAAATATTGTTGTAAAAATGAATATAACCTACAGAACAATATAAAATAAAATGAATGTAATTATAATTTATATAAATAGTTAATGATGGTGTATAATTAAAATAAAATAATGTATTTCAAATTTATTATATAAAAATTCAAAAATATTTTAGTACCTTCTAAAAAGTTTTAAAACTTACATGATTTTAAAAAACATTATATGTAAATGGACCTATATTTTAATATACTAGAAATTGAAATATGTTCATTAATGCCTGGAAGTTTGGAGGCATCAAGTCTTAATTGCCAAAGGCACTCCTTGACTTCCAGAAGTGTCTTTGCATTCCCCCCTTTTGTCATTATAAGGAATTCTGTCAATGACAAAGAATATGAACTTTTTAAAATTGATACATTCCAGGCTATGCATATAAAGTGCATTTGCAGTTTTTTTTTATTTCTTATGTCTCTAACATGTTCCAATATCCTCAGTCTCAATTTTCTAATAGGCTTACCTACATAAAAGGTAGGACAACTAAGGCAAGTCGCTAAATATATCACCATTTTTGTGTTGTAGTTGCAAAACCCTGGACATCTTAGGGTCCTACCAAAATTGTGTACTGCAACATATGGACCATTGTTGATATATTTGCAAATACTGCAACATCCACATTTGTTCATCTTTGAATTAGTATATACATCTTGCTTTCCAGCTTTTTCCATTATTTCCTTTATATTCAACCCTCTACTATATGTAAAGACTGCTCGGCTACCCACTATTTTAACAATGTCATTGGTAAGTACTGTCCGCCAAGACTCGTCAATAATGCTTCTAATATCACCACTGTCATCATTAAATGGTAATACCATAACATGCCTCATGGTGTTTGATTTAGTGGTTTCTCTGTCCTTTAATAAACCACCATTGAGAATCGGTTTATAAACTGTATTTCTTTTATTATTAACCTCACATTTAATGTTGTGGAGAATATCATATGGATAACCTCTCTCTATAAACATATTTGTTAACTTCGTAATTTCCACATCATAGAGATTGTCATCACTGATAAGCCTAGAAAGCCTTACCATTTGATCTTTCATAATATTTTTCTTTTGAAAAAATGGATGACAACTCTTGAAATGCAGGAATGAATTAGAAAATGTTTGTTTACGATGTATATTGGATATTAAACCCCCTTTTTTGGTGTCCTTAATCAATAGTATGTCTAAAGAGTCACATTGATCCTCATGTATTTTGTAAGTGAACTTTAAAAAAGTGTATCCTTCATTCATATAATGTATAAATTCATGTATTTCTTCAACTGTACCCTTCCAAAAAATTAATATGTCATCCAAAAATCGCACATATAGCACAATTTTCTGCCGATTAGGGTGTTGTTAAAATACTTTTGGTTTCCCAATCAACCAAAACTAAATTGGCATAGGATGGGGCACACTTAGCCCCCATCACCACGCCAGTGATTTGTTTAAAAAACTCTGATTCAAATAAAACAAAATTGTTGTTTAATACCATCTCAGTCAAATCAACTATCAAATTTCTTTTGGATGTATTTAGGGAACTATATCTGCCCAAGCTATTATTGAACATCTCTAGCCCTATGTCATTAGGTATGATGGAAAATAGGTTGACCACATCGATGGTCACCATCAAAAATTCACCCTCAACTGGTGTATTTCTGATGATTTCTAAACAATGCCACAAATCCCTAAGAACATGTGGTATGTTCTTAAACACACTTTTACAATAATAATCAATAAAGGATGCCATGGCTTCAGCCTTAGAACCTCTAGCTGAAACAATGGGGCGGAATGGGGGGTTGTGCATATTCTTATGAATTTTGGGTATATAAACCAATTTACTCTTCCTGTCCTAACTTACAGTTTTGGAGTGACTGACTGGCTCCAAAATGTATTGGATAAATTAGACAGACAAATAAGAAGGATGCTTCATGCTCACCAAATGATTTATAAAAATCATTGCATACCTAGATTATATATCCCCATTCTGAAGGAGGGATGGACCTCCTTGAAATTGATTACATGTATAGCTCTGCAGTCATGGGACTGCACACATATCTGCTGACCTCACAAGACCCAAACATAGTGAAAGTTTTGAAACACAAGGGGCCGGATTCACGAAGGCTTGCACAGAGTCTAAGAGTAGAGAAAGACTCCAGACACCAATATGTCTGCCGAGCGATCCAGGAACAGCCAGTAGGGGCATGCATGAGAGCTCCTAAAACTACTCTTGCACGGACAGTGTTATGTTATGCAAATTACCTCATTTGCTGCTGAAATCTATGAAAATGAGGTAAATTTGCGATCCAGGAAACACTAACCTGTCCGAGTAAGAGTAGAATTACTTGCAGAAATGTATTCCATTGGTAATGGAGTACCGTCCTGCAAATAGCCAAACTGAGCTATGACAGCTCCAAATAAAGGATGCATCCATCTGTTGCAAAATAATATTTTTTCCCCCGATCTCCGATGTTTAAGCGTAGCGCAGCGAGGTGCAAACATGCAGCGCTCTAAAAACCATAAAATTAAAAAAAAAGGCATAAATAGGCATTTTATTAAAAATATTCTTCTGCCATGCAGATGAATGGCAGGCTGAAAACAACATGGCTACTGAGTAGTGGTTGCTAAGGGGGGAAGCTCAGTCTGAGAGATGTAACCAAGCATTAGTAGGCAATCCTATGCAAATGAGGATAAGGATAGTGAATCCCAATTTTCCCTGCCATGTGAACCATGTCCCTAGAGTGTAAGTGTAGGATCAGGGGAGTAGTAGAGTAGAAAATAGGTGACATCATGAGGGGGTATGTATCAAAGACTGTAAGCTTATTGGAGCAGAGTGGCATGTGTTTGCTGTGAGTTACTCAGGACTGGAAGAGGCATGTCTACAGTTGTCTGAACTAAAACCCAGAAACCCAAGGTGTACGCCGTGGGTATCAGTAAAGTTTCTTGCAAAGATGCTTACACTGTATGCGCGCGTGTGCGCGCCTATAAACCCGTCTAAGCCTGTGTGCGCGTATGTGTACCCGTGTAAGCCTGTGTAAGGCTGTCTAAGCCTGTTTGCATGGATGTGCACCCGCGTAGCCCTGTATAAGCATGTGTGCGCACGTGTGCGCTCGTGTGCGCGTGTTTGCACTTGTTTGCACAGCGCTGCCCCCTGTGGAAACATAAAGGGAAAAGGAAGGAAAAGAAGTAGTAGGAAGTTAACCAAAGAGAACTAGCTGAGCTGCCTGGTGAAATCAATCAGAATCAGCCAATTACACAGGCAGTGCACTAGGCCAGCCCAGCCCAGCACTTAAAACTTTGCAAACAACATTCCCCCATGTTTTTCTCAGAAACACTGCAACACTGCAGTATACAAAGAGAAGTAAAAACTTAAAAAGCTTAACTGAGACAAAAAAATGTTATGGGCTGCCATTGCTATTATAATGCAACATGTGCAAGATGCTGAGGGTGGTGTCATTGTGAATGCTGCTGAGCAACCCACAGTGAGGAGACTGAGAAGAATGTACAGACCCAGGGTAACCTATCAGGGGCTACATGAGCTGGAGATAGTGGAGCACTATAGAGTGGACAGAAACCTCCTGCAGCAAATTGTTTAGCTGTGCAGGCCACACCTCACACACAGAACCAGCAGAGGGGAACCCATTCCAGTGGAAACCAAGGTATGTGTTGGCCTAAGAATACTACCAACAGGTACCTTCCAGAGACCAACTGGTGATATGATGGGGATTTCACAGGCATCAGCATCCACGGTACTGCACCAGTTCCTGAATGCCATGTCAGCACATGTCGGTGATCATGTATATTTCCCCAATTCCCATGAGGTATTGGCCAGCAATATGCTTCTCTTCCAGCAAATAGCGGAACACCCTGAGGTAGTGGGTGCAATTGACTGCATGCACATGCACATCAAAGCACCAGCTGGTGAGCGGGGTAGGGCCTACATCAACCACAAGGGCTTCCACTCCATCAACTGCCAGGCCGTGTGCAATACCCAGGGCATAATACTGAATGTGTGTGCTGGCTGCCCTGGAAGCTACCACGATCCCCATATCTGGCATCTGACACAGCTGTACCAGACATTTGCCAATGGGGACATCCCTGATGGTCACCTAGTGGGGGATGCTGGATATGCACTGGAGCAGTGGCTGATGACACCCATCAGAAATGCACACAAACCTGAACAAGAGCTCCATAATGAGGCACATGCACAAACATGAAATGCAATCGAGCGTGTGTTTGGGATGCTGAAGTCACAGTTCCGGTGCCTGGACACATCTGGTAGAGCCTTGCAGTACTCACCAACTACATGTACCCAAATTGTCATGGTATGTGCCATGCTACACAATATGATCCTGCGAAAACAGCTGTAGCAGGAACAGCATAAGGCAGGGCCAAACAGCCCCCCACCATTGCCAAGGCCTGCACAAGCACAGCGTGACTTGGAGGAAGAACAACTTGAGCCTGCCCCAGTAGGCAGAAGGAGGCGTGCCCAGTATGCATTGGCCTTGGCAAAGAGGCAACGCATAGCACATACACTGGCTCAGTAGGAACACTGGAAATGATACCTCTCTCTGACTCGCACATAAAATAAAAGGGATGCCTAACCTGACACTACCTGTTTCCAAACATGTATAGGGAGTGTAGTATGTGCATCTGACATAGGCAGCCCTGCAGCACCACCTGAGGCATGATTGCCATGTTTTAAGCAATATAAAGCAGTGCTAAGCAACTTTTACCAATATTTAGTATATGTAGACAAAATTACCAGTGCTAACTAGCACAACATCGGGCAACGTTGAGCAATGATGGGCAAGGTCGGGGAAAGTTGAGCAAAGTCAGGTAAACATGCTCATATTTGCTTTACTGTTCCTTAAGCAGTCTGGTCTGCCCAGCATGAAAATAAAAAGCAGTGAAAAGCTCGAACCCAGGATACTGTGCACTATAGTCACAGTACTGAACCACTAAGCCATGATAGCATTTCAGTGGCACAGACACAGCAGGACAATTGTACACTAATGCAAACACAAAGAAATACTGCATTATGCCCCTATAGAGGCATATGGGTAACCTCCCCCACAGGCCTATGCAGGCAGAGAACATCAAGCCAGGCGGTGTGATGTGGGTTGTGTAGGCTATGAAGTCGCAATCTAATATACGTGACACTGGATGCTAAGATCTGTAGTACAGTAGTATGCCTCAAGCCAGTACGATAGGCAACAGTACAGACTCAAATGGTGTACCGTACATAGCAGTGCAGGCATAGCAAATGTGTATAAGTGTCAGGTGAAACCCTCATCCTATGTACACACACAGTAACAATCAGGTGTGCCCCCGGGTAGAAATGTACAAAGAATAGCTGCCCCCCCTGTATGTAGAAATGTTGATAAGTCTATGCAAAGTGTCTCATGGAAGCCCTGCAGGCACAGCATGATCCCTGTTGATCTATGACACAAAGGTGAGCCCTGCTGTAAAAATACAACTTGATTTTCCATACACATATAGTATAAATGTCTATACCAGGCGTGCTCACACACTCCAACAAATGTAATGGATTTCATTCAGCATCACACTAAAAGGTCATACTGGGCATGCTCACACACTTAAATAAACAAAGCAAATGTCAGGCAACAACATCCTGAAAGGTCATACTGGGCATGCTCACACACTTAGGCTAAATATGGAGGTGATAATAAGGGATCTATGGACAAATGTGGATAGTCATCTTTACTTCCAGAAACACATTCACAAAGTGGTCAGAAAATCATGCTATGTGTTCACACAAACTGCCAAGGTCTGTGCATGTAGGTCAAAGAAGGTTCCCACTACTCATCAGTCATCAGACCCATCGAAGAGTACCACAACACACTTGCAATGAATCTGACTAGGCACCTTCAGCAGCCAGAAAGACCACTGAAGTACCTTAACAAGAGTATTACTGGCCTCAAACAGTTGCCCCATGCAACAAACTGAATGTAACCCAATCTGTACTCTGTTGCATACTGTCTACTCAGGAGATCTCTGCCCAGCAGACAGGTCCATGTCATGGCTACACTCAGATCTGTTCTGAGTTACAGCTCAATGGCACTAAATATACAGATCCAACTGATATTGCCAACATCCTGGCAGATAGGATCAGTGTTAACTTTACCCCCCTCTCACCCATGAAAGAGCACATCTCTATAATGGAAAACTGCAAAGTTGCTGTCATCGTGGCTGCACAGGTAAAAACACTCTCCAAAGCCAGTATCACAGCAGCCATGGGACCAGATAACTTCCCATGCTGTGTCCTACATAAATCACAGAATGAACAGGCACTACACTGACGTACCATGCGCAGTCATAGCCTTATCTCATGCTTTGTGCCTGCTGAATGGTGGACAGTGACGGTTATCCCACTACACAAGGGTGGAGACACCACGGACCTCAGGAACTAGCGCCCCATTAGCCTGATGAGCCCGCTCTTCAAGGCCATGGAATGTATCATCATACAACTTATAAAAAATTACACTGGTAATCCCCAAACCCTGGACCGCAACCATGTTGGGTTTGTAAAATGCAGATCATGTCTCCTAAACCTGATAGATGATATTGAAGCAGTCACCAGAACCGTAGACAAGGGTAAGGTGGTTCACACAGCCTATGTAGATTCTGCCACGGCTTACAACACCACCCCACACTCTGGAAATATAGATAAACCCACTAAACTAGGTATAAATTGCTATGTCATAAGATGGGTTGCCAACAGGCTTACTGACAGAACACACACTGTGAAAGTAGCAGACTCCAAGTATGACTTTGGACCAGTGACGAGTGCAGTACCACAGGGTCCAGTCCTGGGTCTTGTCCTGTTTAGTATCTACTTCCCTGAAGTAAACTTTAGCATGGAAGGTCTGTGGCTACTGAAGTTTCCAGAGGACTGCAAACTAGGAGCCATAATTTTAAACACTAAAGATGTGGACATCCTACAAAAGGGCCTCACTGAGACAGATGGCTGTTGTCAAAGCCATGGGCTCTAGCTCAATGCCAAAAGGTGCATTGTCATCCCCTTTGTTAAAAACTCTGTAGCCAAGAACTACAACATAGGCAGTAGTATACTAACACTGAAAGTGTGACAAGAGACCTTGGGTCACAGGTGGACAGTGGACACAACTGTGATAATCACATCCCCACAGTAGTCAGGAAACCCTCCTATGTGGCACACCTCATCACAAAATGTGTCTCATGCAGAATAGAAGTGGACATTGTTCCCATCTACTCATCACTCACTAGAACTATAATAGAGTACAACACCACTTTTGTTATGTACCTCACAAGACAACTACAACAACTGGAAAGCCTGCAGCAATACCTCACAAAGAGCATTAGCGGCCTGAAATACATGCCATACACAGACCATCTCAAAATTCTCCATCTGTACTCCCTTGCATATCGCCTACTCAGAGGTGTTCACTGCCTAACATACAAAGCTATGTCAAACACAGAGCTGTTGGACATGCTCCACGTAAAACACTCACAATCCCTCTGACCTTCGGACCCAAAACCACGAGTGAAATACAAAAGGAAGGGGTGTACCCATTTACCTTATGGATACCCACATCTTCAGGTTAGTGGCACAGCATGAGGCCTTGGAGACCATGCAAGTGCAACTAACATTGGGCAAAGCTGCTCATCAGATTGTAGCCTGCTACAGATCACTTCCCTTGTCTCAGGAACCTCACTCAATATTCCAGAGAACAGTGGAAAATATAAAGGTCCTATCAAACACCATTATATGAGGAGATTACAACTACCCAAACATTGAGTGGGAGAATTACTTGTGTACAACGTCCTTTGCTCAATGTGTCCTAGAGTTTAAAAACTCTAACTCCTTGGAAAAGCTGGTCACCACGCCCACTAGAGGTGACAACATACTGGACATGATCATCACCAACATGGGGTACCAGTGTTCCACAACAGAGATAAACCCCTCGCTGGTAATATCAGATCATAAAGTAATCAAACTGGACATCCCCCCCCCCCACCCAGTCAATTAAACCACTGTGAAGACATTTTCAAAAGCAAACTGCACACTTCCCAAGACCAAAGTGGAAAGTTCCAAAGCCCTCTTGCTATAGGATAATGGTATTCAATCTGCCGAATCATTTACAAGTGCATCCTATGAGCATCTACAGGGATGCATGGATCGAGACATCACAAATAAAACCAAGATGCACTCCTCCAAAAATAAGAAAACAATCTGGTGGTCATTGCCCATAAATAAGCTAGACAACAGAAGGAGGAAACAAACACATGATAGAGCCAACTTCACTAAAGGAAAGGCATCACTGATCATTATTAGGAAGAAACAATGATCGCTCATAAAATAATCCAAGGCCAGTTTCTAAAGACAAGTTACCAAGGAATGTAAGAATAACAACCACAAAGCCTTCGGTAGCTATACCAGACATGTAGGTGTCAACTTCCAAATATGCTGTCAGCTACTGGAAAATGGCAAGAAATACACTGAACCAACTTTCATTGCCCACATCCTAGGGGACAAGTTCAGTGTAAACTCCCCCCTATCACCCCCAAAAGGGCCTGTGTCCATCACAGAAGGATGCAGAGCCCCAGACTTCATGGACATGCAGGTAAAGACAGCCCTCTCCAAAACTAAGAACACGGCATCAATGGGACTGGATGGTGTCCCAGGCTACGTCTTACACTAGGCCCAAAAGGAACTACACCCTCACCTACATTCACTGTCCAGACTCAATCGTACCACAGGCTATGTACCCAAAGAATGGCATACACTAACAGTCATCCAGCTCCAAAAAGGGGGTGCCACAACAGAACCTGGAAACCATTGCCCTATATGTCTACTCAACCTGGTCTACAAAGTTATGGAGCAAATTGTCATGGAACCCATAAACAGAGACATTGGGGACCTCCAGATGCTGACTAGTACACAACTTTGCCTTGTTAAAGGTAGATCCTGCCTCCTAAACCTAGATGACTTATTTCAAACAGTTACCAAGGACATAGATGGATGTGAAAGTAGTCCACACAGCCCACCTGGACCTCACTAAGGACTTTCTACACCATTCCCAACTCTGTCATCATGGACAAGCTTACCTGCTTGAGCATTAACAGCTATGTCACAGGATGGGTGGCCAAGTGGCTCACAGATCAAACACACATGTTCAGAGTTGCGGGTGCCATGTCTGACTCTAAGCCAGTCACAAATGGCATCCCACAGGTCTTGGTCCTGAGACTCCACCTGTTCAGTAGATACCGCTCAGAGGTACGGGCAAGCATGGGAAGAGTATGGCTGAACAGGTTTACAGATGACTGCTAACTGTAGTCCATAATCGACTCTACGGCTGACACAGACATGCTCCAGAAGGGTCTTACAGAGACAGGTACCTGTTGTCAAAACAATGCCCTCAAGCAGAATGCCAAATAATGCATAGTCATCCCCTTTGGCTAAAACAAAGTGCAAACAAATTACCACATAGGCGGTAATCCAGTATGTATGGAGAAAGTCATTATGGCCCTGGGGACACAGGTAGATAGTAAACTCTCTTTTGATGATCATATGGCCAAAGTGTTTAGACATTCCTTCTATGTAGCCCACCTAATGTCACCTATTGTAACCCACTTTGTCTAGTCTGATGATGTCACCATCCTACAAATATACCTGTGGAAAATAGAATACACAGTAATGTGTATAGTGCGTCGTGTAAATGTGTACATCTGTAATGTTATAAACCAGTTAGGTAGGAGTTTGAATCCTGCACTTGTCAAGTGTGTGTGTGTGTGTGTGTGTGTGTGTGTGTGTGTGTGTGTGTGTGTGTGTGTGTGTGTGTGCGTGTGTGTCTCTGTGATCTCCTTGGAGAGGAGAAAACTTACTGGAGAGTAGTGAAACACCTTAAAAGTGGCATACTAATCTTTGTCAAGTCTTGATAATGTCACCAGCCTACAAATATACCTGTGGAAAGGAGAGCTCACAGTAATGTGTATAGCGTGTCGTGTACATGTGTTCTCCTGTAGTATCATAAACCAGTTTTATTTATTTATTTTTATTTTACATTTGTTGACCGGGCTAGTCTAGCTGGATCAAAGTCCATTTTCAGTAGAGGCCCGGGGAGAAAAGCTCCACAGATAAAAGCAAGGTAATTGAAAAACAAGTACAATACACTTATGAGACAGGCAATGAACAAAATACAATGATATTAGTCCAGGTATGGTTATACAAATCTAAGAAAAAACAAATAATACCAACTATGTAATAAGTACGGCATTGAATACTTTCAGTAGGGAGGGAGGGAGTATTATGTAGTTCAAATGTAATGCATACTTATAAAAACATTAATTGTAAAAATATTTTTTTTTTTTTTTTTTTTATTCATATTTGAGAATGGTAGTAACAATGTAATCATTAGGTCATTTGTGATCAGAGAGAAACATTGCAGAGTTGATTAAAGAAATATGAAAGTAGAAAGATGAAAGCAGGTTAGTCTGGATTGGTGCAAGAGCATAGCCAGAAATTGTTTAGATGTAAAAGAAGTTGTTTTTTAAAGAGAGGAAGAGTGGGTAGAGAGGAGATGTGTGAGGGGAGGTTATTCCATATTTTACCAACTGAGTTTGAGAAAAGGCAGTTTCCTGCAGAATTTGTAATTCTAGTAGTGTTGACTTGTAGCTTTTCGGAGGAGCGTAGTTGTTTCAGGTTGTTGTAAGGAGTCAAGAGGTTGCTAAGAACTGGTGTTTTTGATGGTTGATAAAGAATTTTATGTGCTATTAAAAGTTGTTGATAGATAAGCTTGTTAGGAAGTTCCAACCAGTGTAATTCTTTTAGGTTTAGACAGTGGTGGGTTCTATACTTAGATGCTGTGGCAAATCGAGCTATATTGTGGTAAGATGTAGTTAGTTTCCTAAGGTTACCTTTAGAGAGATTAGTGTAAATAGGGGAAGCATACAGAAGGGTAGAGATAAGATGGGATTGTGCTAAGGTGGTCCGTGCTTTGGGTGTAAGGAAGGGTTTGATTCTATACAGTGAGCCAATCTTTTATTCACTGCTTTTATTGTGTTATTGATGTGATAATCAAAGTTAAGATTATTATCAATAGTAACACCTAGCAGTTTTGTAGTAGAGTCAGGGAAATGTGGAATTATCACTTGCAGTAATAGTGAAGTTTAGTTGAGTAGATTTGTGGGTAGGGGAGAATAGTAATAGTTTAGTTTTTTTGGGGTTCAGGAGAAGACATCTTTTTGAGAACCATTGTTCAACGGTTGAAAAGGTTGATTGGGTCAGAGACTGGAGCTCTATTTGAGAGGAAGCCGTACAAATTATGGTAGAATCGTCTGCATATTGTATGCAGGTAGTGTTTTGGATAGATGATTGGAGATCATTAATAAAGATAGAAAATAAAAGTGGGCCTAGTATAGATCCTTGGGGTACTCCTAGAGAGATAGGTAGTAGAGCGGATAGAGAATTTTTCCAGAGTACTGCTTGTTGCCGGTTTTCAAGATAGGATGAAAACCAGGTTATGGGAGAGTAATCCAGGGCAAGGGATTTAAGTATGTGTAGAAGAAGTGTATGGTTTACCATATCGAAGGCTTTTGATAGGTCTAGGAAAAGATAAGAGGTTAGTTTGTTGTTGTTACGGTTACAGTTGATAGTGTTGGTAAAATAAAGTAGAGCTGTGGTAGTACTGTGTGAGGGTCTGAATCCATGATGAGTGTTAGCTAGTAGGTTGTTATGGAGGAGATGGTTGAGTAGTTGTGTATACATTTTTCCATGATTTTGGCTAGAGGAGATAATAGTGCAATGGGGCGAAAGTTAGAAAGGTCAGTAGATTTACCTCCTTTGTGTAAGGGTATGATGTATGATATTTTCCAAATTGCTGGGAAAGTACTTTCTTTTATGCATCTGTTTATTAGGATAGAGACAGGGTAGGCAATAGATTTAGCTGCTATTTGCAGGAATTTAGCAGGAAACTTATCTGCTGAGGGGGTAGTGGGTTTCAGTTTTTGTAAAAGTGATTGTATATAGGAGGTGGATATGGGTTGAAGTTGAAGGGGAGGGAGAGAGTCGTCGATCCTACTTAAGAGCAGCTGAGAAGTGTCAGGAGATAGGTGGTTAGCTAGACTCAGTATGGAAGTGGTAAAGAAAGTATTGAAGTTGTTGGCTATTAAGGAGGGATCATTAGGGTCTGAGTCCTGTAGGTTGGGTGTAACTGTTTTGCCTGGGGTAAGTAGATTGTTAATAGTAAACCAGAACGTTTTTGGTTCTTTTTTAGTGGATTGCTGAAGTTTAAAGTAATAATTCTTTTTATCTGAAAGGATGGCGCTTTTGGTACTGTTTCTAAGCTCTCTAAAGGTTTGATGATCTGTTGGGTTTCTAGAGGAACGCCATTTGCTCCAAGATTTATTTCTGAGTATTATTTTATGCTTAGTATTAGAGGTTAGCCAGGGTGCTGTTTTAGTTTTTATTCTAATGGTGCGACTTGGGGCATGTTGGTTTAGGATTGCAAGGAATGCTGAGTTGAAGTGCTCAACAGCCTTGTCGAGTGTGAGGTGTTTTAGAGGGGTCCAGTTGTATTGTGAAAGTTCTGTTTGAAATAGCTCGGGATTAAATTGTTTTTTGGAGTATAGTGTTCTGTGAGAGGTAGGTAAGTTTAGGTTAGTTTTAGCTCTAATGATGTAGGGGAGGGAGTGATCACTTAGGTCATCTGGAAGGATGCCAGTTTGGTAGGTTTGCAGGGGGGAGTTAGTAAGGATCCAGTCTAGGGTGGTTTCTTTGTTGCTTTTTTTATTGATTCTAGTGGGACTATTAATGAGTTGTTTGAAACCATGAAGGTTTATATGGGAAGTAGGGTTAGTATTGTTACATGATTTCCAATCAATGTTAAAGTCCCCAAGGAATAGTGTTTCTTGAGGGAGTTTATCAGAGAGTTGTTCAAGAATTTGTTCTAAGGTGGGGATATTATTTCCAGGGGTGAGATAAGCACAAATGATGTTTATTGCTTTAGAAGTGTTGATTTGTATTTTGGAGCAGATTATTTCGGCATTGTTGTCTTGGATGAGGGTAAGGTCAAGAAGAGTAAGCTTTAGGTTTGTTTTATATATAATGCACTATATGTTTGATAGGGGTTTGAATCCTGCACTTGACAGGTGTGCATGTCTGTTTGTCTGTGATCTCCTTGGAGAGGACCAACCTTTTTGGAGAGTAGTGAAACACCCTAAAGGTGGTATACTAACCTTTGTCAAGTCTGATGATGTCACCATCCTACAAATATACCTGTGGAAAAAAGAACTCGCAGTAATGTGTACAGCAAGTTGTGTAAATACATACTTAGTATCATAAACCAGTTAGGTAGGGGTTTAAATCCTGCACTTGACAAGTGTGTGTGTCTGGTCTTCTTGGAGAGGAGCAGCCTTTGGAGAGTAGTGAAGCACCCTAAAGGTGGTATACCAATCTTTGTCAAATCTGATGATGTCACCATCCTATAAATATACCTGTGGAAAGGAGAACCCACAGTAATGTGTATAGTGCATTGTGTAAATGCATACTCCTGTAGTCTCATAAATCCGTTAGGTAGGGGTTTGAATCTTGCACTTGACAAATGTCTGTTTGTGTGTGATCTCTTTGGAGATGAGCAACCCTTTTGGAGAGTAGTAAAGCACCTTAAAAGTGGTATACTAATCTTTGTCAAGTCTGATGATGTCACCATCCTACAAATATACCTATGGAAAGGAAAACTTCTAGTAATGTGTGTAGTACGTCATGTTAATGTATATTGCTCTCTCATCATAAAACAGTTAGGTAGGAGTTTGAATCCTGCACTTTGTGTGTGTTTGACACTGTTGGTGAATGTGTTGTGGGTTTTGCTTTTACTACTGTATGACAACAGTATGTGCATTGCACATGTTAGGTAGCTGTGGGGCAAATACATATATGTAAATGTGATCTCAATTATTGCATGTACAGAGACACAGTAAACTAATCTTAAAAGGGTACCTTCTGTGACCTACTTTACAGAGGCACAGTAGGCTAATCTAATAGGGAGGCGGAAGCCAAATACACTCTGGCTAGGCTTATAAGTGCCCTAGGGCAGATAGCCTAGTATCTACCTATGAACCTATGAACCTTTGTGTGGAAACCCTGCTTTCTCCAAGAACACATCTGTCATCTTTGCCAGAGTGTGCTGCTGCTTTCCAGACCTTAGGTCACATCTGTATGCTTGTGACAAGGCCAGCCACAGCAGTGATCCCTGGCCTAGGTCATCCATGTCACACACACTCATTACGGTTTCTATTGAATTGTGTGAGTGAGGGTTTATGGCCAAGGTATATGTCAGACCTGTTCAAACACAGCAAAGTCTGTCAATGATGGCTATTCATTATAGGTGTACAACAACCTTTGTGGATATGCATGCAGACCCCTTATTGCTAATTTGATTCACCGAGGGATTTCAAAATACCTTTGGAAATGTGATTATCAAAAGAGAGATGATGTAACACTTGGTTGCATGTACACATCAGTACCTGTTCATCATGTTGGTGGCTACTATCTATGTGGTATTGTGGGGATACGATGTTCCATAAAGGTGGCTGACTATGCTTTGGTTGGCTTATAGCTTTACAGCATGGGTTTGACAACAGGTATCGGTCTGTGTGATACCCTTGTGGAGGATGTGTGTGTCATTTGGAGAATGCATTATAGGCCACAGTATGCATTACCAGACTTGGACGGACATATCCTTACTGTGATTGCTTGTACCTAAGAGAGCTATATGCCAAACAGGATTGATCTCAGTAATGGGTGCAGGTGAATACCACTGGTTACTGGCATAGTATAGTACCTGAAGGATCCAAATGTTACTGTGTGTCCTACATCTGTGTGTCAGTTGTCAAGACATCATCTAACGATTGGTTATGGTCAGGCAGTTGAAGTTATGCATACTACCAGAATGTAAAACAATGACAGATAGTAACAGTATCACCCACAGCACAGTGTCAAACCATGTCATACACACATATGTAGTCAAGTTCCGAAATGTGTGTAGTACAATGTATACTGGCCACCAATAGAAACTATGGAGTGTTACTGTGTAATACAGGGCATGTCACCCTGCCCATGTGTCCACTATGTACGTACATGCAGACAGTGCACCTCCACCATGTTCTCAAATGTACACCTGCAAATATGTGTTACACACATCCCACACATATTGTCCACTCTCTAACACATGCTGTCAATACTACACACATCAGCCAAGTGGCACGTGGGCGGACAATACACTACTGGAACTAACCCTGGTGTAAACAATACTACATTGACAATCATAGCTTTAATGCATCATGCCTGCTCAGCTACATCTTCAAGCATATCATTACACTCTACTGCTGACAACATGCTAACATTGCTATACAGCTATAAAGTCACCCTGTGCATTAGCACCATGGTAGCCTGTTCCTGCATCAATGTTACAGATGACAGGAAGTGGCACAGGTTTCATCATATGCACAGGGTGTGGTGTTGGTTTGCCAGAGGCCTACAGTGAGCCATACAATCGATATGTATGTGTCTGTGTGTGTGTGTGTGTGTGTGTGTGTGTGTGTGTGTGTGTGTGTGTGTGTGAGGACCAAGAGTACTGCTATGGGCAAATGTTGATGTAATGTGTGCGGGTATGTGTTAGCCCTATGTGTCTGGTTTATGTGTGTGTGTGTGTGTGTGTCTGTGTGTGTGTGTGTGTGTGTGTGTGTGTGTGTGTGTGTGTGTGTGTGTGTGTGCGTGTGTGCGTGTGTGTGTGTGTGTGTCTGCATGCACACAGTTCCACCATGTGGCTGCCATATATGGATATTTGTGGGACAGCCACAGACTGTACCCTGCCAGGCTTTACAGATCAACATCTCTGGCCATGGATATGGTACCTGTGCCTGGCAGGGGTGCTACTGACACTATCAGGTACTAAGCCAGACTGGGTACTATCCCCAGAGGTAGATGGATGCACACTGGACCCAGTTCCCCACTGGGACTGTCCAGATCCACATGCACGTGGTCTTCTAGGACGTTCTATGGACAGCCCACCCCCAAAATTGCTGCTGATGTTGCTGGCATACGTCCACGACGAGGACTCAACCATCCCGCACTGTCCTGACTCATGGACATGACATTGTGGAGGACATCTAATGTCTCACCCCAATGTCTATCAGTGACCTCAGTGTAATTACGAATGGCACCTGCTAGGTCATGGACACTGTCAATTACAGTGGTGTTATGTGCCCTCTGTGCCCTTAGTCCCTGTCTGGTGTACCGTTCCATATGTGCCTGTGCCTCCATGACAGCCTGGAACATGCATGAGGTAGTAAGACCTGTGGCATGTCTGCCAGGGGCATGATGAGCAGCAGTGCTCCGATGAGAACCCCTGGACATCTGCCTATGTGGTACCCTTCCAGACATCTGGGTATGGCTGCTGTGTCGAAATGCATGTGCCATAGATACCACACTGTCCAGGCCAAGCCGACTGTATGCTGTCCCTCAGCTAAGGGCATTGGTGATGGATGTATTGGCAGTATCCACAAAGGTAGTGCCTCAACGGACCCTGGAAACTATCGCCCCATAAGCCTGACTAGCTTGGTCTGCAAAGCTATGGAAAGGATCATCATGGACCTCATAAATAAAGATATTGAGGACCTACAGACACTGGATCCTACCCAGTTTGGCTTTGTTAAGGGCAGATCCTGCCTCTTAAACCTGGTTGACTTCTTTGAAACAGTCACCAAGGCCATTGACGAAGGGAAGCTGGTCCACACAGCCTATCTGGACCTCGCAAAAGCCTTTGATACAATACCCCACTCAGGCATTATAGATAAGCTCACCAGCTTAAATATAAACCCCTATGTCACTAGATGGGTTGCAAACTGGCTCAAGGACAGAACCCACATGGTTAGAATTGCTGGAGCCATGTCAGACTCCAAACCAGTTACAAGTGGCGTCCCACAAGGCTCAGTCCTGGGACCTCTCTTGTTTGGTATATATTTCTCGGAGGTACAGGCCAACACGGAAGGACTGTGCTGACCAAGTTTGCAGATGACTGCAAACTGGGCACCATAATCGACTCTCCAGCCGACACAAGCTTCCTCCAAAAGGGCCTCATAGAAACAGACAACTGGTGCCAGAGCCATGGCCTCAAGCTAAACGCCAAAATGTGTATAGTCATCCCCTTTGGCAAAAACAAAGTGCCCACAAATTACCACATAGGTGGTAATCCATTAAGTACAGAAGAAGTCATTAAGGACCTGGGGACCCAAGTTGATAGCAATCTCTCATTTGACAACCACGTGGGCAAAGTGGTTAGAAAAACATTTTATATAGCCCACCTAATCATGAAGGGATTCACATCTAGATTAGAGGAGGTCATCGTGCCTCTTTACTCATCCCTCATCAGGCCCATAATCGAGTACAATGCCCCTTTTGGGATGTACCTTACCAAACACCTGCAGCAACTGGAAAGACCCCAAAAGTACCTCAACAAGAGGATCAAAGGGCTCAAACAGATGCCATATGCTGCCCGGTTAAAGAAACTCCAGCTCTACTCAGTGGCATACCGCCTGCTCAGAGGTGACCTGTGCCTGACATATAAGGCCATGTCCAACCCGGAATTAAGGGACATGCTGCACCTCAAAAAATCCAAATCCCATCGAGCTACACGCTCGAGAGACTTGATCCTCAGCACTGAAATAAATAGGACATGCTGGAGGGACAGATTCATAACCCAGAGGCTCCCTTCACTATGGAATAAAATCCCAGTCCAGGTTAGGCAGAGTCCCTCATTGACTCTCTTCAAGAGGAATCTTGATGAGTGGATGGGAGATCATAGGTTTACCCCGGGTATCACTTCTGTGTCACTGTTAGACAGAGGCACAGTATACTAACCTCGAAAAAGGGCATAGCAAAATTAATTTAAAATGGGTGGCGAAAGCCAAACATACTCTGGCTAGGCTTATAAATGCCCTAGGGCAGATAGCCTAGTATGAACCTATGAACCTATGAACCTAAGTATGACTGTGTGCATGGATGGGGTGGACACTTGTGTACTGTCGATTGGTGGCCCAATGACAGACCCTGGCAAACATGCCTGTGCCTCAACACACCTATCATCATTATCACTATTTTGCTCAGTGACATCAGTTTCCCTGCTGCAGTGAACCAGCCCAAACTCAGTACCTGTGAGAGGAAGACAGGAAACACACTTTACGACCTGTACATGATGTTGGAACACATGCACACATGCATCACCAGCAATCCAGAACATACTCAGCAGGTGATGGTGGGGTACAGTATCACAAGCCAAACAGTTATATCACATGTGTCAGCATGCAGGACGTGTGTTGCTCAACAGCATGCAGTGCGAGTGTAGACAGCCCTTGCTAATAACAGTATACATGGCTTTGATGCATGTGTGTTGTTGTTCAGTTATTGGCCTCACCCTGGAACACAATGTGTACATGGACACAACATTGCTGTGCAAGTATTAAAAGCTCTGCAATGTCCTGTGCACCATCACTCACAGGTATACATACCATGGCTGGATGTGTATCTGTGTGTCACATAGATATCCATTTCTGATTGGAGCATCTGTGTCTTTAGCAGATAATTACGGACACAGGTTTAGCACATGCATGCTATGTATACACACAGGATGAGTTGTGCATGTGTACCTGATGGAATGCCATTGCTCAACATAGCCATTGTACAGTGGTTATGGTGAGTGTAGGACATATTGTGGACATGCCAGTGCCAGCCATGACATGGCATGCTACAACACAACTGCAACATCAAACATCACACATACCCACTGTGTGTCATGTGACCTATACACTCAATAGCAGTACAAGACATATATGTGTCACTTTGTACAAATGGTGATTGCTATGCATGTTGTGTATAGGTGCATATGTTTGCACACACACACAATATTGAGGTGCATAGCAATTAATGATATGTGTAGTACTGTGGTCACTGTAACTGGATGGGGTGTAGTACCATGAGCCATCATCATGCAGCATCATGTGGTCACTCAAGGCTACTAATGTGTGCCAGACCGGCAAATAGCATGCTGTACCTGAACTGCAGTAACATGGCTACATTCACCATTTCACAGCCAGTTGTTACATGGGTTTGTAAGGTGCCCAATAGGGGGCATTGCCTAACATGAATGTGCTATGTGTTGAAGAGTGTTGCACAGCCCCATGAGAGGCCTCTACCCCTCAGGTATATTATGTGTGCTGTATGGATGACATTTGGGATACTGGAGTGTGACCTTACAGCGGGTGACTGAATACGCCATGTGTGGCATGTTAACGTGTACTGTGTATGACAAAGTTGTGGATGTTGTTTGCATATGTATCGACTCTGCCTATCCAATGTCCACTACAGTGTTGCCACAATTGTGTGGGATGCTCTGTATATTGCATGTGTTTGAGGCAGCTACTGACATTACTGAGATGTGCATAGTCTCACGGCAAACATGCACAGCATGCATTATGCGTAGGTGTGTTACGTGTACATGGCCTACAACTCACCTATGACATGCACATTTAATTAGCAATATTAAATGTAGAACACACTCACCAGCATGGGTCTGCTGCCTTGCTGTCACACCAGAGGGACCTACAAGGATATGAGACAGTTTGTCAGTGGCAACAACTGTGGCATTGCTACTGTGTGTTTGCAATCTTACAGTAGTACAATGGTTGACAGTCACAGGCCTACAGATTATATTCCTAATTATTATTATTGCACAACACTAGGTGCCACATCTTCTAACTACACAGTACACATCTCACATATGCATGATCTACCAATAGAGGTAACATTAGTCTACAGATATGCCATGTTACCTGCACGTTTTGAATCAACTTTCTGGGTGGCTCCGGCCTCCATGATGATGCATGTTTGTTGTTGTTGTTGTTGTTGGCCAGGAGCACTTGGCTCAGGAGCAGCTCCTCCACTCTGGTGAGGGAGGGATGGATGGCTACCCCACCACCTGTGATAAGCTGTTGTCTACGGATATCAGGCACACACTGCCAGACATGTTTAATTAAATCACTGCAGTGATGGCGTACCTGCTCATATGTCCGGTTATGCATGCCTATGTCATTTACCCTAAAGACAAGATCTTGCCACAGTGCAGTCCACTCATGCTGGTCCTGGCTGGTTCTTGAGAACAGCAGGGCATAGTGCTGAACCAAGCTGGTTGTAATCTGTTCTTCCTCTGCTGGGCTATATGCAGGGTTACAATGGTGGGCCATGACCCTGGAAGACAATGAAACAATATGTGTGAGCAAGTCATGTGGCACACTTAATGTTCTAATGTACAGATATCAATTAACTGCCATATATAGCAACCTATTGGCTGTCAGAGGATACACACTTTCAATACCACATATCAGTGCTAAACCCACAACTGCCTGACAGTGCCTGGCACACTCTATCTATCAAACCATGTTTTGCACAGCAACAAAGATAAACCAGTATGTAAGACTATACAACAGTACATGGCACACTGTATGCGACACAATGCACCACCTAGCCAAAGGAGGTATATATCAAGTTAATGCATAAAGAAATGTGTCATCCATTGCAATGATTGTAAAGTCCAGTTACAGTATTAACTGTATACCACGCTAGTCGTTGATGGCAAACCCCTGCCTAACATATGTGCACATTCATTAATATTGGTGGCATATTGCTGTACTAGACTATACATGTTGCTAGATACTCACTTATATCCTGTAACACACATATGACTGAGGCCATGGTACAGGCATACCCACACACACATCAGACATACATACCAGACACAAAGGTATGGAAACACAGATGAGCTTTACCTGTGTACCATACAGTACTGTGTGTCAGTAGTTACGAAACCTTATGCCTGAGGTATGTAATCTGTGAGGACTACAGGGAACACACAAAACAGTGGTTCCAAGAAATGTGGACATACACCATACTGTGCTGTTTAGGCATACAGCTTCAGGTAGTACTACAGGTCATACAGGAGTTGGATTCACCAGCAGTAACACTCAATAAGCATACATGTACTGAATTAGCCTACAATCAGACACCCCAATCGGCATCAAGGGACTACGTCAGACCGTATGCCATACTGCTTTTTCTGCCTAGCAATAGCATACACATCTTTTGCTGGGATCACAGTTGGACACAAAAATACCATTACAGAAACAGTTTCCCACTAAGCTATCACACATATACAGAACTTTGACACATTCACCAACACATTCACCATCAGACTCACTCAACCTCACATAGCAATTATTGCAACAAGTACATGTGGGTGTGTATCAGTTCATAGGTAGGTAATAGGCTATTGGCCCTAGGGCCTATAGAAGTCTAGCCATATGCTACCTTGGCCTTTGACACACATGTAATTTAATTTCACGTGGCCCTGTCAAGCAGAGCCACAGAGGTGATTCCCGGGGTGTATTTCCTATCTCCCATACAATCATCAGGATTATTTATGATGACTGCTAATTAGGAGCTTTGTGTGCTATTGATAGGTGGTTTGTTCCAGAGTATGGGATGTCTCTGAGATAGTAATCAATCCCTCCAGCATGTGCTGTTTATTGAGGTCACAAGGTTTAGGTCCCTAGAGTGTGTAGCTTATATGGATTGTGATCTGTTTACGTGGCGCATGTCCAACAGCTGTGGGTTTGACATAGCTTTATATGTTAGGCAGAGGTCACCTCTGGGTAGGCGGTATGCGACACAGTCTAGCTGCAGTTTTGTGAGACGGTCTGCATAGGGCATCTGTTTCAGGCCGGTATTACTCTTTGTGAGGTATGTCTGTGTCCTTTCCAGTTGCTGTAGATGTCTTGTGAGGTACGTACCACATGGGGCATTGTACTCTATAATGGGTTTTATATGTGATGAGTAGAGGGGAACACTGACCTATATTTCCCTGGATGACACATCTTTTGTGATGACGTGCCACATAGACAGATTACATGACTAGTGTGGCACTGTGATTATCAAAGGAGAGACTACTGTCCACCTGTGTCCCATGGTCTCATATCACACCTTTGGTGTTAAGTAGACTACCACCTATGTGGTAGTTAATGGGTACAGAGTTATTGCAAGAAGGGATGCCAGTGCAGTGTCAACATTGAGCTTGAGTCCATGGCTTTGTCACCAGGCATCTGTTGCAGTAAATATGACCTTGTCTCTCTCTCTCTCTCTCTCTAGGTATATATATATATATATATATATATATATATATATATATATATATATATATATATATATATAGCTTACTATTAATATTGCAAATAGCACTTGTTCGAAAGTACATATTCCGAAAATGACAGTCAATGGAAATGACAAGTCGAAAATAATATAGTCAAACAACGAAACATTGAATTGCACCCACATTCATAATAACATATTTGCTGTAATGTATGCGACAAAATAAGCAGTCACACATTCATGTACGTGGATATCCGTATAGCTTTAAAAAGCGTGGAGTGAAGCAGAAGTTGTGGAGGATACCTTAGCCAAAAGTGTACAATGCAATCAACATCACAGGTAAAATAAAAGCAGATTAATAAGTAGAGGTGCATTTTGAACATAATATGTATAGAAAAACTAATATAAATACATTGCCTGCACTTGCATTTCAATTGAAATCTTCATATATAATTGCATCAGGCGGAAGTGTATACGATAATAAATGCAGACGCTGTCTACTGTACTGTATTATTTAGAAATGAAGAATATACTTGTCTCAACAATTCTCAAAAAGTTAAAGTGTATATTAGTATGTATAGTTCGCATGGAAGTAAGCAGTGTATAGGCAATTATGTTCTATATATGTGTCTTGGCAGATTGAGGACGGACAAAAACAAATTTATATCAAGGAATATTGCAGAATGTATATAGTACAGTGAAGTCTCAAAAAGGAAAACAGACGCTTGTAATTGAAGGTTATTTCTATTATTTAGAGAAAGTGGTCGGTGATAGGAAATATTGGTGCTGTTGCATGAAAAACAGTGAGAAATGTAAGGGGAGATGTGTAACAGAGGCTATTGTCAGTGGTGAAATGCTTTTGAAAAGTACCGGCCATTTTCACGCACCCAACACCGGCAGACAGGATTGTGTTAAGGTCAAAGAAGCTATAAAAAGAAGAGCCAGAAATTCAACAGATGATCCTTGCAGAGTAGTGCCAGAGGTGTTAGCTACATGTTCAACAGATGTTACAGTTGATCTACCTAACACTAATGCCTTAAAGCAAGTTGTCGTGCGAACTAGAAATAAAGCTAGAGTAATTAAATGCAGTGATTGTATTAACTTAAAGGAACTTACAAGTGATATGATACCAATTAAGAATGGTAGTTTCATAGTTAAACATGCTGGTGAGGATGTACAAAGTCATCAAGTGGTCATTATAGCTACTGTAAATAATCATAAAGTATTGTGTAACGATGCTTTCCTTATGGTGGACGGAACATTTCCTATCCGTACATCTGACTTTAAGCAGATAAACAGTATACACTGTCCACTAGAACATGGTGAAAACAGGAAAGCTATACCTGTAGTATAAGGATTGCTAGCTTCTAAAACAGAATCATGTTATAATTACTTTTGGGAGACTGTCTTACAATTATGTAGAGAACATTCGTTCACTTTAGCGCCAAAAATGATATTGAGTGATTTTGAGAGGGGAGCGGTGAATGGTATAATCAGACACTTTCCAAATTCACATGCCAAAGGATGCTGGCTTCATTTCTGCCAAATTATATGGCGCCAAATCCAGAAAATACATTTAGCTGCTGAGTTTGGACAATGTAGACAATTTTCTAATTTGTGCAAGGAATTACCAGCGTTAGCTTTTGTAAAGCCCGAAGACGTTGTACCAACTTTCAATGATATTGAAAGTGAAATGTCTGAAAGTGGACAAAACATTATGTATCTTTTTTAAAGAAAACTATTTATTTGGTAGACCTAGAAGATATGGTATGAGAGGTTGTACAACAGAAAGAATACCACCGCTATTCGACCTTTCCTTTTGGAGTCATCATGAAACATGCCTTCACGGGTTTCCGAGATCACAGAATATGGTCGAAGGTTGGCATCACCACCTTCGTAGCCTACTAGGGAGGAAAACTTTATACATGTACGATATATTACATGCTATACAATTAGAGCAGAATCATGTGGAAGACCTTTTATCCCGATTATTACTTTGTTTTCCACCTTCACCAAAACGTAAACGTCTAAGTGACAGAGAGGAAACATTGAGAAAGTTGTTGGATAAACGGGATACATTCACCTGTAGGGGCTTTACTGCACTTGTGGCAAAACACTGTTCATTTCAAGGGTATTGGAATGCAAACGTGAGCACTACTGGTTTGGAATATAGCACGTATATGTAGACTGCACTAGAAAACAATGATCATTGTTAATCGATGGGCTTATGGAAGATTGTGTATGTTCCGTGCACTTTTTATGGTTTATGTCACTATGCAAACTTAAAAATGATGTCAGAGACTATACACAGCTGTACAAGTTCAATACAATATGGTGTTACTCTTGAATATTTGTGCATATGCTTGGTAGAGTACTTCCGTATATATAAGATTTCCATAAACGCGTGTAGCGTTCTCGGAAAATAACAACATCAATTTATATCATATTCACAGCAAATGTATGGCAATTGCAAGCTCTTACAGTGACAAGTACTTCGATGTCAAAAATGTCGATTTTAGCTTTTTCGACATTTTCGCATTGTTAAGTCGGTGTTAATTGCATTCAATATTCTGACATTCGCAGTTACAGTTCGTGTAATGTTTAATTCGGTCAAGTGACATTTGAAGTTTTAATAGTAAACATAAATATATATATATATATATATATATATATATATATATATATATATATATATATATATTTACACACACATACATATAAACATCCATTGGTGTACATATAGATATACATATAGGCACATATACAGTCCAACTTTCATGGTGGGAATGTCAATTATGCGAAGGTTGTGAGGTATACAGTTATGTCATAATATTGCATAGTGTTGTGCCGAATGCATTGAAGGTGTTCTCAGCCCATGTAGCTTTAGCAGGCCTCACTGGCTGCAACACTGCAAACCTAACAAATCATATCCACAGTGTTTAACCACCACATGTCATATACCAGCACTGTATGCTGTCTTGTTTGCCACACACTACAACCTACAGAGAAATATGCACATAACAACCTTCAACAACATATATATGTCTACCCTTCACAAACAGTTGCAGTATGTCCCTTGCTCTATGCACATGTACAGATGCTAATATATCTGACACAGACAGAGCTCTCCGTATGTGTGTGCCATACACACACAAGGTCCACAATGTTGTAAGTTCATGTACCTCACGGCTGACCTGTTGGGCCTTGCTGCAACATGAACAGGTGTCACATGTGAGCACACAGTAATATTAGAGGGTGTATATATAGCTGCAAATGCTAGATTAGCATACTAGCCTGGTGCAGCTGTTTCAATGCTAAGCTACACTGTATTATGACTATCATGAATTTGTTACTCTTTCACATCCATCTTTATAAAAGTGTATGCGCTACTCCCCAAACAGACATTGTACACACTACTGTACAGAACACAGATAACATGGATCAGATGTTTGTCATTTAATGCTGAACTACATATGTCACAGTCATATCCCACTGCACACAGCTACACACTGATTTCTCCATGGCAGTAGTTATGCAGGGCATCTGTGCATAGATACGTACTGCTGCCACATATGGATGATTCAAACTATGCAGAGTACTCTTCAAAAACATCTACTACATGCCAGTAAATACATATCTGTTACATACCTTTCCTTTGTATGTGTTTGTATTTGTCAGTTCCGTATGTTTTGTAAATTTGTTTTTTTATCTTTTTTTCTGTTGCTGTTGTTGTGGATGTTGCTGTTGTCTGTGTCTCTCTCTCTCTCTCACTCTCTCTCTCCCTACCTGCAATGAAATGATTGCATGTGTGGACAGCAAGTACAGCATGCTTTTATAGGTATCTGCACATGTGCATGTGATGGCCTCTGCACCAATTGGTGGCCACCATTTGGCAATTGCATGCAGCCTGCTGTGTGGTACTTGCAGTACTCACTGTCATAGCAACCCAATGCTATAAATTTCTAAGTCAGGTAGGCATAGCCCTTTCAGCTTTCCAAAGAGGGGACCATGCTTGTTTGCTGTGGACACCGTTTTGTAAGTCAGAAGGTTGGTATACTTCTTATATCTGATGCTAGGGGTGTAGCCAGTGATTTGAATGTTGTACTCAGACCTGAATGTTGCCACTTCCAGTACACAGTTGTCAGTGTAGAATTGTACTCACCACTACAAATGCTAACACAAGATACATGGGCATATGTAGTTTCTTTTCTACTTATACAATTAGCTGCCATACATACGTAGTTATTGAGATGTTTTCATTTGGCACATGAGCTGTTTGTGAACTGCTATACTGTGAATATTAATGTACTCACTTCTGCACAGTTTGTGCTTTTTTTGTTGACATTAGACCATGATGCTCATGAAAACTGGACAATTCCAGTACTGAGTATGCCTACCTACATCCTTGCTGGACCTTGAACACACAGGTATTTTGTACATTTGGGTGGGGATTGTCCTGCTATGATACTGTGTGGGGGTTGTAAAGTACTGCTGTAACATTATTTACTACTAGAATGGCTGCTTCTGTTATCACAGTCATGTAAAGCAATTCCACAACAACTGCTGGTAAAGATCCACAGAATAGGTTTTGTGTTATGGCATTCCTATCTTTCCTTTACATTCACTCATTCTGATGCATGATATATATATTTCAGCAACAACCTGCTGTATATCTACTGTATGCACATAACAACCTTCAACAACATATATATGTCTACCCTTCACAAACAGTTGCAGTATGTCCCTTGCTCTATGCACATGTACAGATGCTAATATATCTGACACAGACAGAGCTCTCCGTATGTGTGTGCCATACACACACAAGGTCCACAATGTTGTAAGTTCATGTACCTCACGGCTGACCTGTTGGGCCTTGCTGCAACATGAACAGGTGTCACATGTGAGCACACAGTAATATTAGAGGGTGTATATATAGCTGCAAATGCTAGATTAGCATACTAGCCTGGTGCAGCTGTTTCCAATGCTAAGCTACACGTTAATATGACTATCATGCATTTGTTACTCTTTCACATCCATGTTTATATAACTGTATGCGCTACTCCCCCAAACAGACATTGTACACACTACTGTACAGAACACAGATAACATGGATCAGATGTTTGTCATTTAATGCTGAACTACATATGTCACAGTCATATCCCACTGCACACAGCTACACACTGATTTCTCCATGGCAGTAGTTATGCAGGGCATCTGTGCATAGATACGTACTGCTGCCACATATGGATGATTCAAACTATGCAGAGTACTCTTCAAAAACATCTACTACATGCCAGTAAATACATATCTGTTACATACCTTTCCTTTGTATGTGTTTGTATTTGTCAGTTCCGTATGTTTTGTAAATTTGTTTTTTTATCTTTTTTTTTCTGTTGCTGTTGTTGTGGATGTTGCTGTTGTCTGTGTCTCTCTCTCTCTCTCACTCTCTCTCTCCCTACCTGCAATGAAATGATTGCATGTGTGGACAGCAAGTACAGCATGCTTTTATAGGTATCTGCACATGTGCATGTGATGGCCTCTGCACCAATTGGTGGCCACCATTTGGCAATTGCATGCAGCCTGCTGTGTGGTACTTGCAGTACTCACTGTCATAGCAACCCAATGCTATAAATTTCTAAGTCAGGTAGGCATAGCCCTTTCAGCTTTCCAAAGAGGGGACCATGCTTGTTTGCTGTGGACACCGTTTTGTAAGTCAGAAGGTTGGTATACTTCTTATATCTGATGCTAGGGGTGTAGCCAGTGATTTGAATGTTGTACTCAGACCTGAATGTTGCCACTTCCAGTACACAGTTGTCAGTGTAGAATTGTACTCACCACTACAAATGCTAACACAAGATACATGGGCATATGTAGTTTCTTTTCTACTTATACAATTAGCTGCCATACATACGTAGTTATTGAGATGTTTTCATTTGGCACATGAGCTGTTTGTGAACTGCTATACTGTGAATATTAATGTACTCACTTCTGCACAGTTTGTGCTTTTTTTGTTGACATTAGACCATGATGCTCATGAAAACTGGACAATTCCAGTACTGAGTATGCCTACCTACATCCTTGCTGGACCTTGAACACACAGGTATTTTGTACATTTGGGTGGGGATTGTCCTGCTATGATACTGTGTGGGGGTTGTAAAGTACTGCTGTAACATTATTTACTACTAGAATGGCTGCTTCTGTTATCACAGTCATGTAAAGCAATTCCACAACAACTGCTGGTAAAGATCCACAGAATAGGTTTTGTGTTATGGCATTCCTATCTTTCCTTTACATTCACTCATTCTGATGCATGATATATATATTTCAGCAACAACCTGCTGTATATCTACTGTGGCTTAGTGGTACTTCATGCAGTCTAGTGGGTCCAAGGTCAGGGGTTCAAGACTGACAGTGGTATTTTATTTTGCTGCTGAGCAGAACAAGGGCCCTCACATGCATGGTGACTAAGGCACTTTTAAGCAGTTGAAAGTGGGTTTGCGCGGGTTTGCGCGATGCATAGCAATACTTAGCTAAGCGCACACAAGCTCACACTTGTGCAAACCCGCTAACTACTGCTTAAAAATGCTTACTCCCGCTAACCTTGCGCTCATTTCTTTGAAAGAAAAGAAAATGGGGAGATAGGAAAGTGGTGAAAAAGGAGCACAAAGAGGGAAAGACAGTAGGAAAAACAGCTAGGGATGTGCAGGACGGGTGTAGGGAAGGTCCATAGCTGCTCATTTATTTAACAGCAACAGCTGTGCATATACTAGAAAATTTGGAGGGAAATTTGAAACCTTCCACCCCTGAGAGAGGGGTGAGGACAACAAAGTATGTTGTACTGCCAATTAAATTTCAGTTTGTGTCCAGCGAACATGTGTGCAAGATGGGCAGCTATGTATGGGGCATAATTTTTTTGTGGGAGCATATTGCCCCCTTTTTTTCAGGTGAGAGTGGAATGTGGGGTAGGGGAAGTAGGTATATTTGGGGAGGTAGGTTGCAGAGGTAAACAGACAAGACAAACAAGACGCATACAGGGGCAGAATATGACACATGGGGTGGGTGAACACCATTGACGGGGAAGGATGTTTGGAAATCGCAAGCCCATGAGCCTACAGAGATACCCACCCATGGGCAGTCACCACTGCACCTTCACAGCCCAGAGGGTGGCTGTGCTAGGGACTGCGTAGGAAGGGCAGGCTCACCTGTAAGTCATGCCACTCATGCCTTGAGCTGGTGTAGAGGATCAGCGACTGAACGCTCGATCTTCCTACGCACCACAGCCCGGACTGTTCTGAGGGTGATAGGCGGCCCTTCTCTGGCCATGCTTGCATGGGAGGGTGAGCCCCATCCCCTGCAGTGCTTCCACCCGAAGGTGGCACAGGGCCAATGGAGGAGGAGGTCCCGGGCTGGGCACCGGACCTGCTGGTGCCAGGTGCCATTACCAGCTGAGGTGGGACAAGTGGGTCGCTGGAACCGGCCTTCCCATACATTCTATGTTTAGGAGGATTTAATGACAATATGGGTTGGTAACAGCCAACAGCATTCCAAATTAGTTGTAACAGCATGCAGTAATATTCCCATTAACCCAACACACCAGAGTTCCAACAGTTGAACAGCAATCATAAAACATGCATATATAGAACAACAGTGGACATTCCAATAGCATGCAGAATAGACTGGTGGCAACAGGCCACCAATATTGTGGTGTTTGAACAGGGCACATGCATCAAAGTAAATGCAGATATTTATAAACCAATAGGACATATGTCCCAACAAATGTTTTGAAATTAGACATACCCATTGAGGTGTGGAATTGCATTGTTTATGCACATACAATAGGGTGTAAAAAGATACCTCCATTAACAACTTATATGTACTTATAGTTTACACTATATTCCTATTGACTGCAAGTATATAAACCCTACATGTATTATTACACTTGGCAAAGTCCATTAAGTTGTGAAATGGGTTTTGCTAGTTCCTTATATACCTGACCTGTATCTGACATACAAACTGTCCAGGATGCAGATGTTACTGCTATGTATTTATATATGTTATTTATATTTATATATCTATATATCTGGATGTGTTCAGGTGACATAATCAGTTATATTTTTACAGCCCCCTACATTTCTATCAGCACACTGACATTTCTGGGGAACACATTAACAAGCTACTCGTGTGCCAGATTTACCTATACATGCCAGCCATTAACCAACAGTTGAGGACTGTATATATGTTTTACACCTACTGGCACTCCCTTCATCCACTTTATATGGGCCTGCCCAAGTGTGGGTTGACAGCGCTTAATACAACAGTACTATTTATATAATGCAAGAGTACAACAACATTTCGAACTAAGTGACACAGACACACTCCAGGAATTATACCTTTATTAATTACATTACACACTTTTCTAGAGGCTCTCTCATTTATTTGATATTACAGTGCATGCAGAAGACTTATTCAAGATGTATTACACCTTTATTAATGGGTTACAACACTCTTTTTCAGGCTCTCTCACTTATTTTATATAACAGTTCATGCAGAGACATTATTCAGGACTTATTATACCTTTATTATTGGGCTACAACACTTTTTTCAGACTCTCTCACTTATTTTATATAACAATACATGCAGAATAATTACTAACCTGTCTGGTGGTGCAGCCTTAGCAGCCAATCTGCAAAGGCTTGCTGATTCGCAGCATGGACACCTGCAGCTGTGAAGTAAATGAAGTGATATTGAGACATATACCTATCCATAATATCGACTACAATAGCAATTCTTACATACTCCATTCCATGGCTACCTACTCAGTAGTGGGGCATTGTGCATCCCACGGGCCCCCTGTATCCACTGGTTCAGTTGGTCCTGCTTGCATCTCTTCAGGTCTGCGTAGTGGTGTCTGACCTGCTCACCAGTCCAAGGGATGCTTGTGGCACTGGTGAGATCATGTGCGAGATGGTTCCAGGCTTCTGCTTTGTATTCTGTGCCATGGAACTGGCCCCACAGGAGTCAGGCATCACAATTATGGACATGGAGCCAAACCATCACTTTTGACTCCTCAATGCCCCACCGTTGCGCTCGAAAGCGAGAGTCCTCATCGACACCAGCCATGCTGCCTGCAGATGGGAGCTACAACCAGTTATGGCAAGTATTCCCGCCTATGGAGCTTAAATATGCCTCATTTGCCGCACTTATTTGTGATTGGCCAGATTTGAAAATTCTCAGCTGAGTGCACACCTGCTTAGCACTGAGTAAACTTTGATTAATATGTATATGTATGTTGACAGTGCATAAACAGCAAAAGCTGTCATGGCTTAGAGGTTCAGTACTGTGATTATTGTGCACAGTATCCCGGGTTCGAGGCCTGTCATTGCTTTTTATTTTACTACTGGCCTGACTGGCTAGGAGGTGTGGCTATGTTTAGCTGACTTTGCTCTACTTTGCCCAGCGTTGCTCTATGTTGCCCTAGTTAGCGTGGTGTGCAGCTTCGTGCAAACATGTTTTGTTTGCGCTAGTTGGCATGATGCGCAGCAAAGCCATTCCGCTAGTTAAAGCAGTGCTAAGCTATGGGCAATTATTCCTAAATGTGCTTAATACTGGTAAACGTTGCTTAGCAGTGCTTCACATTGCTTAAAATACGTTACTTGTGCATTCATCAGTATGCATAACCAATTCACCTTCTTATATATATATATAAAATATCGTTCACTACTACATAGGCCATTTCAATGCATTTTACTAAAATTTAAAAGGTGAATGTCAGGAATTATTTTTATGCACAGATTTCCTACAGAAAATGGAAAGGGGAGTGGTGGGACTCGAACCGGGAATGCCTCCTCTTTGTGCGAAGGCTCTACCACTACACTATTGTATTTGGCTTAATGTGCATATAAGTAGCTTATTATCCTCTTCAATGTCTAAACTGCTAACTGCAGCTGAGCAATGGGCAAACCCACGCAAACACGCGCAAATACAGGCAGCTATATCGGGAATAATAAAAAAAAAGTTTTACATGTTATTATATTTGTACAGGGGTTTAGAATGTGGGGGAGTGTAGTGTTGGGGATATACACATTTGAGCGGACTTGCTCATGTCTGGTGACATTTGCAGATTTAGCCACTTGCAGGGGCATGGATATTTGGACTGCTCGGCAGTCTGACATGCCCCCTGCACTCATGCATGCTCCATGTCACCTTAGAGTTGAGTCAGCGCGCCCTCATGAATATGCATGGCGTGCTGACGTCATACTCTTAGGCTGCAGTTTCCGTGTAAGACTTATTTAGTCTTACACAGAGGATTACTGAATCCCGGCCAAGGAGAATAAATCTAAGATGGCTTCTCTGTTTAATCTAGCAGGAGCATATCGGCATCAAACAAGAATGGAAATCAAACTAGATGTAGATAAAAATCAGGCAGTAACTGAATATGCCAAAAAACAAACAAAAAAAACAAAAAACAAAAGAAAGAATATAAGGTGAGGGGCCAGATGAGAAGATTAAGAAATGTGGAAAATGCATAAATATAGTTGCAAGTATAGAAAACTTCTGGAAGAACATCATGTTGATCAGGATTTAATGCAAGAATAGTTAATGACAGGCAAATTCAAACCAAGAGATGAAAGGTTAATACTGGTGGCCCAAGACAGTGGGCTACATACACATTGGTTTACAAAGTCCATTGAACATGTAGGAGAAACAGACAACTGTAGGTTTTGTAAAACAGAATTGGAAACAATTGCACATCCCATTGCTGATTGTGACATACTAATGGCAGAAGGACTGGATACTGAAAGACATAATCATGTGGTGAGGCTGTTACACTGGGGACTGTGCAAACATTATGATATTGAAGTGAGTGAAAAATGCTGGAAACATGAGCCACAAAGCATCATAGAAAATTTACATGGGATCACCCATTACCAACAGTTCAAAAGATACATGCTAGAAAACTGGATATAGTGGTCCATGAAAAGAAGACAGAAGTAGCATTGATCATTGAAATCACTACATTGAGTGACTATAGTGTCTTCCATACAGAGAGACACAAAGTCAAAAATATTAAGATTTGCAAGCAGAAATGAGAGCAATGGGGAAGAAAGATATCCAGACAGTTCCAATAGTAGTAAGAGCAACAGGTCTTATAAAAAAAAAGAATCTACAATTGTATTTAGATATGTTACCAATACAAGTAATTCCCATCTGAATTGTAGGAGTCATTACTAGGCACACTGTGAGGGCTGTGAAGACCATTTCTGGCTGACATAAAAGATTGAAACAATACTTCTTCTTCTGGCTTTTTCCTGGTTAGGGGTTGCCACAGTGGATCACCTTCTGCTCATGATTGGCAGTGGAGTTTTACAGTGTCAAGTTGCTAGCCCGGCGCCCAACCTTCCACAGAAGGCACACGCACACATTCACACCTAAGGCCAATTTAGAGAGTCCAATCCACCTACAGCATGTCTTTGGGATGTGGGAGGAAACCGGAGCACCCGGAGGAAATCCACACAACCACATGGAGGACATGCAGACTCTGCACAGAAGGCACCCCAGCCAAGAATTGAACCAGAGAACCTCTTGCTGTGAGGGGGCAAAACTAACTGCTGCACCACCATGGCCACCCTAAAGATTGAAACAATACTAATTTCATGAAATTTAATTGTACTTTGACATAGGAATGGAGTTCATTCCTGACATGGTATTAGAAACCAAAAAGATTGGAGAAATTATAAAAAAAATTAAGCATAAACCCCAACATTGTCAGATGGATAGCCAAGTGGCTCATTGACAGGAACACATGTTGTCTGGATAGGTGAAACTCTTCCAATAAGAAACTTTTTACTAGTGGTTGTCCCACAGGGCATAGTGTTGGGGCCCCTCCTGTTTGATATATATTTTTCTGAAGTGAAAACGAATCTTGGTAGCCTTTGGCTAACCAATTTGCTAAGCTGGGAGCAATCAGTGAATCCCCAAACATTGTTTACATCCTACAAACAGGCCTAAAAATGATGAACAACTAGTGCCAAAACAATGGTCTGAGACTAAATGCTAAAAAATGTGTAAGCATACCCTTCAGTAAGTCAGATATCCCTGCAAGTTATAATATTCATAGTACACCCATAAAAGTAGACCCAGTGGTTAGCGACCTAGGAACACACATAGATAGTAACCTAAACTTTGATCACCAGGTAGCTCTATTAATGAGCAAATCTTTCTGTATGGCTCAACTTATAAGTAAAAGCATGGTATCAAGATCAAAGAAAGTCATAGTGCCATTGTACTCAGCCCTGATCAGGCCCATCATCGAGTACTGTTCTCCCTTCTGCATGTACCTAACCAGGCATGTACATCAATTGGAGCAGACCCAGAGGTATAAATACAAAGTGTAAGAGATATGTCTTATGCAGACTGACTAAAGAACTTATCACTTTACTCTGTCTCATATAATTTATTGAGATGGGACTTTTGCCTAACCTTCAAGGTATTCTCTGATCCAGCCCTGATGAAAATGCTACATATTTGCAAGAAAACTATTTGAGGGTTATGTGTTCCATGTTCCTGAACCTTATCTGTGACTTTATCAGAACTTGCTGGAGAAACAGATTCATATCCCAAAGGCTACCTTATCTATGGAATAAACTTCGCATCTTGGTAAAACAAAGCCCATCCCTCACTCTCTTCAAAAAGAATAAATGCATGGGGAACTGTAAATTCACTCTTGAGTTACTGCCCATGTCCCTTATCGACAGAGGCAGTCTGTAAAATGACTCAGGGTTTCAACATCCAATGACCCACTACCCTGATACAACCCCATCCCATATCAGGGGAATTAAGATATAATATTGTCATATCCGGAGTATTACTGGCTACGCTTGTAAAAGCCTTTGTACCATTAGCCTAGTAATCATCTTGGAACCTTTAGTGGGAGTGCAGACTAGCTGCTCCATGGTATTTGAATTTGTAAAGTCAAGAAATATTTGTGCCTCCATGTTAGTCATCATGTATACCTCCAAATTAATGGAGGAGTAGTTAAAATCACCCAGAAGTATGTTATTGGGCTGGCTGGTGAGTGAATATAGTAACATCAGGTATGATGTTTGGGTTTCTTGGTTTATGGTGGGGGACCAATTGCTAGCAAGAATATGGTAATGGATTTTTCCCATTGTTTGTTGGACATGGAGTAGCTGAAGCATGTCATATTATTTGACAAGCCTTGAGGTGTACTTAACTTTTAAGTAGATAGATATTCCTCTGCCTTTTGCTCCTTTATGTTCAGTGGGTGGTCAGAATGTATGAAAGGCATTAAAACCATGCACTGCCAGAATGCTTTCCATGGCTTTGAGCCATGTTTCAGTAACTGCACAGACATCAGCATTCTCCAGAGTGAGGAGAGCTTCCAGGGAGAGCAAATTCTTGTTGAGAATCCTAGCATTGAGCAGTTACACCATTAGCTTGCCCTGAGTAGCTACTGTTAGTAGACAGACAGTACTGATTATAGGACATAACCTGTGGTTTTATATGTCATGTGCTGTCACCGTGTTTATGATTGTTCATTATTTCTATGGTGTTGTGTTGCATTCCAAAGTTTTTTGTTGTGTGAGTCAATGACCGTTTTGCCTTGCTCAGCTCATTTGCATATATCTTTTATATTTCCTATTAGATTGTCATCTCACTGTGCCTTCATTATACAAATTTGTTAATTGATGGCTGTTCATATGACTCATTAATTGCACAGACACCTGGGTTACATTTTTGTGTGATTCACATATTCACATATTCATACACCAACATAAATGTGCAAGGCACAAATACAAGGCAGTAAGCATGGCAAAGTCTGCTGATCAATGTAGCGAGGTATACATCAAGTATTATCACAGTAGGCTTAAAGTGTAGCAGTTAGTTTGCTGTGTACATGCTTATCATGCATAATAATAGCTGATAAACAATTGTTCTGGTAATGGCAGGGTTTCCACTGATAAGCTGTATTATGCATGCTGTGGCATGCCTTACAGTAATTTGCATACATTCTGGGATGGATGTAGTAGTCCTGATTTGGGACTCTATTGAAATCATCCATAGCTATAGATACTATGATATAGAGAATGTGTTGTGTGCATCTTTTTAGGACATGTCATTTGAAAATAGGGTTTTAATGACACCTGCAACATATGACAATATACCTTTCATCTCATGTGCAGAGATCACGTGTTGAAGACATAGTTTATAAAGTCTATTACATTTATGATGTGCACATCAGTTTGTGTTAAATGACAGCCATGTTTTTTACAGGAATGTGTGGCCTAATAGACCTAAATTGCATATGGTGGTACACTTGACAATGGGCATGACTTATTGTATGTGTCATACTGAATATTTTCTGCCTGTGCATTGCATCACAGTGGGTATGTTCTATTATTATAAAGGTGCAGGTATGCATATTATGCACATTCTTTCTTGCGATCTGATTCACCTTGACAGGGCATGGGACCCATGGACACTACTCACCCATCAGACGCCAGAGATTAGCACATGCCAGACTAATGCCAGAGACCTCAGATGATGATGATGACCATGATGGAAATGATGATGACAAGGAAGAACCCTGAACCTGCATGTGCCACTATTACTGCTGCATCCCAGAGGAGATGCAACCAAGCACCACCGCAAGATGACTTTTGCTACCAGATGTGGGAGGTGATGACTGACATCTTTCAGACAAAGATGAAGTACATGATGGGTAATTTCTACCAGGATATGGAGTGGGATATGCGGAACTCATTCAAGGAAATAACCTTGGAGATCATTCACGATGTTCATCCACATCTGGGCATGCCCAGAGGACCATAAACATTGTCTGTGCGAACCTCAAGTGTAATGCTGCCAATATGGTGTTTGCCATATAAACAATTGGACTGTATAGGCACACTTGTGCATGCATAGCATATTGCTGCTATGCTTATGTGATACACAGCAATCACACACTGAGATGTTATATGACATTTTGCATTTCGTTGCACCATGTTCATGACACACATTATCACATTAGACATGCATTCATCATGCTGATGTCCCTGATTTTCTATACTTGAGGCATACATTGCTTCATGTGGACAGGTGTAGTACGTATTGTGTGTGTGTGTGTGTGTGTGTGTGTGTGTGTGTGTGTGTGTGTGTGTGTGTGTGTGTGTGTGTGTGTGTGCGTGTGTGCGTGTGTGCGTGTGTGCGTGTGTGTGTGTGTGTGTCTGTTTGTGTGCACTCCTATTCTTGTAGTGTAGCATATTGTTGTTATGGCCAATGCACTGTGACCCTGTATGTCACAGTTTTTCATTTTGCAGTTAACTTGCTGCTACTGATGCTTCCATTTCATAAATGTCTGAGATTAATAGTAACTCGCAAACAACATATTTGCCATACTCCACAAATAACACAGTGGTATGGGTATGATTTATGGGTTGCCATGTCATGTCTGTTCAACAGAAGGACATGTCAGATGCCTGTGTTTTGGATGATACTTGTGATGCTGTCACATTGGCATACTGGCTTTGAGTGTGGCATATATTGGAAATGATTGTTCCATATTGTATCATACAACTGTGCCTGCTATATATGGGCAGTCCTACTTTACAGAATGCATAGACCAACACTGAGCCATTCATGTATAAAGTTTGGTACCTCTGACTGATACAGTAACATTAAAGTACTGCTTCTTTGGCATGTGTTACATTTCCTCATGCATTACTTATTCACATATATGCCCATAGTTTGGCAAACGGTGTACATATGGACTGATGTATATATATGTCTTTGCACATATTCTGATCAATACAGAAACCCCATTGTAGCTTGGGACTGTGAGCAGTCATTGGATCCATGTAAATGTACTCTACTATTGTTTACAGGATTGTCCTTTGTTCAGTCATACTCATGGTCAGTGATATATATATATATATATATATATATATATATATATATATATATATATATATATATATATATATATGGGTCCCTATCAAATTATAGAAAGCTCATTTGATAGAAACTCATTTCACTGACACCATAATCTAGAAAGCTCAAAACACTGAAAACTCATTTGACTGAAACTCAAAACACTGAAAATGATATATGCCCTTTTCCCTATGGTAGTGCGATCCTGGAGTTAGTATATATAGTTAGGGAGGGTGTGGGTGCACAGTCCCCCACAATGGGGGGTGTGGGGGTCATAGCCCCCACATACTTTATGTAAATATTGTTTTCTCCAAATGTCTAGCATTTAAAATGCATGAAGTATGTGGGGGGGGCTATACCCCCCCACACCCCCTAACTATATATATATATATATATATATATATATATATATATATATATATATATATATATATATATATATATACTAACTCCAGGATTGCACTACCGTGGGGAAAAGGGCATATAGCATTTTCAGTGTTTTGAGTTTCAGTCAAATGAGTTTTCAGTGTTTTGACCTTTCCCATCCCCTGTCCATAATACTTTCTTCCACCCCATCCCCTGCTAATTAATCCAACCCCCTCACCACTCCACAATATCTAACTATACTTGGTACAGCCCACAGCCCACTCCACTACCCACTCAACTCAATATTCCTCCTCAGCTCAAATTCTAAATAACCACTATTCTAACAAAACACTGCCTCATTTATAAGTCAAATACTTTTTCTTCTCACCTTATCCTATCTAAACTATCACACCAGACCTCTTAATGCCAGTTACTCTCCCCCTTTTCATACAAGTTCACTCCCCATACAACACATACACTCTTCAACCTCCATATTCCCCATCCATATATTTCTTCAATAACTGTCTACTTTTCCCCAACAAACTTATACCTACCTACAAAAACTCTACCCCCACTCTAATTAGCCCTACTCCCACAAAACATGTAACCCTCAAACTAGATACTAAGCAGTCTAATTACCTCTTTTCTCATATTCACCAACATACACCCTAACCCTGGCCCCTCTCCCCCTCACAATTCAAACTCCCCCTCTCTTACTCCCCCTTCAACAGGATAATTCCTGCTTTTCACGCTCAAAGGATATGTAACAAAATCCCTAGCCTCCATGCCTGGCTTTGCCACAATCAGCAAAATATCCTGTCCATCTCCAAAACTTAGCTGAAACCCCATATAAAAGACTCTGAAAAAATACCACCCAACTACTGTATCATTAGAAAAGATAGAACACATAAAAAGGTGGTGGAGTCGCTCTCATCTACTCATCTTCCATCTCAGTTATTCCCTGCACTAAATCTATTCCCCAGTTCATTAATGCTGAACTAATTCCAGCCGTACTTCAGGTAAATAGACATAAACTTATATGCATAGTCACCCTCTATATCCCTCCTGGAGATAATGTCCCAATCCTCAAAGATATTCTCTCCTGGTTCTCCACCAACATTACCAATGAGACTATAATCCTGGGTGATGTAAATATTAACTGGACCACCATTCAATCTTCTACAAACTCACTAAACATAAACCTCTACAACTTCTTTCAGCTAATCAATTCCACAACCAGACCTTCCAAGGACTACTCCTCTGAAAGCACCCTTGACTGGATTCTGGTTTCTCACCCTCATTACATCTCTGATAGTGGTACCCTCCCCGACTCTCTCAGTGATCACTTTCCCACTTTTGCTCATCACCTTTCCTCTTCCTTACAACTATCTCATACCTATATCTCCACCCATTCCCTAAAAAACTTCAACCCCAATACAGTCTCAAACTCACTAAAATGTATAAATGGGAGCCCAATAACCCCCCCCCTCCTCAGAAAATGCCGTTACCTACTTCAATACAACATTCTTAAACCTTTTAGACACCTTTGCCCCCCTGAAAACAAAAAGAATTAAAAGTAACTCCATCCCTTGGTTAACCAAAGATACCTTAGCTGTCATGCATCTCCGAGACAAAGCTTAGAAATGCCACCAGAAAAAAATAACACTCTTATCACCCTTAATGAATACAAAATACTTTGTAACAAAGTAATAAAAACTTATTATAACAGACCACAAATCCTATTTCACCATACTCCAAAATAACCACAAGATAAATCCTAAAATATTCTGGGATGGAATCACCTCTCTCTTTAATCCAGGATTCAGCCATCCAATTTAACTCTTTCTTCATCGATTCCATAATCAAACTAACATCATCCTTCACTAATAATGCTACATACTCACCTCTACCTTCCCCTATCTCTTCTTCCTCAAGCATTTCCACCTCCCAACCTCCTCCTTTCTCAATGAAACCCATCACTATACCTACTATTAAAAAAACTTCTTCAGAATTTAAAGCCATGCTCCAACGCCCCTGATAATATTTGTTCCTACTTTATAAAGACAGCTGCAGAAGGCATTGCCTTCCCCATCTGCATTCTAATAAATTGGTCAATCCAAGAAGGCTATGTACCCCAACTTTGGAAAAAGGCCTTTATTATTTCCCTTCACAAAGGGGGCAATAATAATATTCATAATTTTCGACCTATCACCATCTTATCCCCCATCTCTAAACTTCTCGAAAAATGTATCCACCTACAACTTTTACTCTGTCTCTTAGATAACCACCTGCTAACTCCCACACAACATGGATTCAGGCCTGGCCATAACACTATCACTCCTCTCCTTTCCTTCCTCGTAACTGTTAACAAAGCTTGTGACACTAGCTGTATTGTGTCTACCCTCCTCCTAAACCTTTCAAAGGCCTTTGATACTATCTCTCATAGCCTTCTCCTAACAAAACTCTCTAAACTAAATCTATCCCACTCCTCTATCAATTGGTTTATCAGTTACCTCTCTAATAGGCAACAAGCAGTCAAATGGAAAAAAGCCACTTCCCTGTTCCTCAATACTCCCACAGGAGTACCCCAGGGTTCCATACTAGGTCCCCTTCTGTTCAATATTTTCATAAAAGACTTCCACCATACCATCCCTAATGCAAAAATTATTCAATATGCCAATGACTTAACAATCATCTGTTCTGCCACCTCCACCTCCACTCTTATAAAATTAACCCAAGATGCCTTCTGTTCTACTGAACAATGGATGTTAGATAATCACCTAGCACTCAATGCATCAAAAACTAAACGTATTATATTTACCCATTCTAAAACCATCACCATAGACAAAAACTCATTCTGCATCACCAGTCAGAATAACACATCTCTGGAAATAGTATCCAATCCAAAACTTCTAGGTGTCCTCATTGATGATGAGCTTAACTTTGATAACCACCTACAAATAAATACCAAAAAGACACACCAGAAACATGGTATGGTCTACCGCCACAATCGCTACCACTCACCCTCAACCAGTTTTGTTCTCTCTACCACATACCTCATCCCTTCTCTCCTATATGGTGCCCCACGCCTTACTAACTTACAATCTTCCCTCAAGACAAAACTCTCCTCTTGTTACAACAAAAATTCCAAGTTTGCCACAGGTTACAGATCTTCCATCCATCACTGTATTGCCGTACACAAATTGAACTAGCTAGAGTTGCCCAATTATCTTACCTACATTCAACTTATCCATGCTCACAAACTCATCATCGGTCCCACTCTCTGCCTTTCTCTTGCCTCCACCTTTAAAATGCAGCTACCCAATAGACTCTTAAGATGCAATATCCAGAATCTGATCGAATTGCACAAACCTACCCTCCCACCAGGTAAACATCTACTGTCTTTCTCCTTAGCATGCCTATGGAACTCCCTGCCACCTCTTATCCTTACCATTGGCAGCCTCTCTTCATTTAAAACCTTGCTTCACTCACACCTAACATCCCATTGGGAATCCTACATAAACTCCTTTAGTAAAACATCTTTTTCTCACCCTCCCTCCCTCTCTCCTTTCCCACCCCACTCTAAACTCTCTACCTCCTCACCTCCTCCTTCACTATCTTCATCTCCTAACTCTTCTCTCTCTGCTCATCTCTGCCTTAGCTCACTTCCCTATTAAATCACCCACATGCAACCTATGTATTCCTTACCCCTACTGTTATATTTCTTCAGCAGGAACAAATATATTCGGAAATATCTATATGTTTTTTAATTTCTGTTTTTTCCATTTGTATAAACTAACACATTTGTAAATATTACTTATGGTTTTTATAATTTCTGTTTTTGCATTTCTATTAAATTGTATCCTCAAATACCATGTTTTTTACCTGTATGTCTGTATTACTACTAACTTGTGTATTATGTACATTGTCTTTATGGAGCTTTTCTCCCCAGGAGTCCATTGAAAATGGCTTCTCTCGGTCCAATGGACCATCCTGGCAAACAAAATGCAAATAAGTAAATAAATAAATGTTTAAATTAAAAAAGAAGGTAGTGATAGAACATGGAAAGTAAAAAAAAAGTTAACAGATAAAGATTTGGAAAACTAGATTTATTTTAATGAGCTGGATAAAGTATTAGGGCAAATTAATATAAATTCAGTTCCAGGGCTCAGATGGAATAGGATATGAAATGTATAAAAATGTAGGGGATTGACAAATAAATATATAGTTTTTTAAGATTTTGAATGAATTGTTGAATGAAGATTTTTATGTATAAAGAATTATGTAGTGGAATACTTAAATTCGTATGGAAGAAGGAAGACAGAAAACAATAAAAAAACTGGAGACCAATACTATTAAATAATTAAGCAATAACCGATGATGTGGTGTGGTATATTGAAGACTTACCCATGGTTGGTGTGGTTTAATCAGATGGGCGAAGGCCGAGTGATTAAATAAAGCCAACCATGGGTAAATTTCAATATACCACCACCACAGAGTCGGTTATTGCTATTATACAATGACATTATTTAAGAAAAAAATGCTTACTTTTCTTAAATAATGTCTTTGTATAACGGCACATTACTGTTCTTCTGCTGGTTGTGGCACACTGCTTCCTTGTTTTGTGTACTGAGCATGCGTATGGGACTTGTGTCCCACACATACCCAGTACATCAATGCTTTGTATAACGGCACATTACTGTTCTACCGCTGGTTGTGGTACACTGCTTCCTTGTTTTGTGTACTGAGCATGCGTATGGGACTTGTGTCCCACACATACCCAGTACATCAATGCTTTGTATAACGGAAAATTACTGTTTTTTGCTGGTTGTGGTACACTGCTTCCTTGTTTTGTGTACTGAGCATGTGTATGGGACTTGTGTCCCACACATACCCAGTACATCAATGCTTTGTATAATGGCACATTACTGTTCTTCCGCTGGTTGTGGTACATTGCTACCTTGTTTTGTGTACTGAGCATGCGTATGGGACTTGTGTCCCACACATACCCAGTACATCAATGCTTTGTGTAATGGCACATTACTGTTCTTCTGCTGGCTGTGGTACACTGCTTCCTTGTTTTGATGTACTGAGCATGCGTATGGGACTTGTGTCCCACACATACCCAGTACATCAATGCTTTGTATAATGGCACATTACTGTTCTTCTGCTGGTTGTGGTACACTGATTCCTTGTTTTGATGTACTGAGCATGCGTATGGGACTTGTATCCCACACATACCCAGTACATCAATGTTTTGTATAATGGCACATTACTGTTCTTCTGCTGGTTGTGGTACACTGCTTCCTTGTTTTGATATAGTGAGCATGCGTATGGGACTTGTATCCCACACATACCCAGTACATCAATGCTTTGTATAACGGCACATTACTGTTCTTCTGCTGGTTGTGCTACACTGCTTCCTTGTTTAGATGTACTGAGCATGTGTATGGGACATGTGTCCCACACATACCCAGTACATCAGTGCTTTGTATAATGGCACATTACTGTTCTTCCCCTGGTTGTGGTACACTGCTTCCTTGTTTTATGTACTGAGCATGTGTATAGGACTTGTGTCCCACACATACCCAGTGCATCAATCCTTTGTATAACGGCACATTACTGTTCTTCTGCTGGTTTTGGTACACTGCTTCCTAGTTTTGATGTACTGAGCATGTGTATGGGACTTGTGTCCCACACATACCCAGTACATTAGTGCTTTGTATAATGGCACATTGTCGTTCTTCTGCTGGTTGTGGTACACTGCTTCCTTGTTTTGATGTACTGAGCATGCGTATGGGACTTTGTCCCACACATACCCAGTACATCAATGCTTTGTATAATGGCACATTACTGTTCTTCCGCTGGTTGTGGTACATTGCTACCTTGTTTTGTGTACTGAGCATGCGTATGGGACTTGTGTCCCACACATACCCAGTACATCAATGCTTTGTGTAATGGCACATTACTGTTCTTCTGCTGGCTGTGGTACACTGCTTCCTTGTTTTGATGTACTGAGCATGCGTATGGGACTTGTGTCCCACACATACCCAGTACATCAATGCTTTGTATAATGGCACATTACTGTTCTTCTGCTGGTTGTGGTACACTGATTCCTTGTTTTGATGTACTGAGCATGCGTATGGGACTTGTATCCCACACATACCCAGTACATCAATGTTTTGTATAATGGCACATTACTGTTCTTCTGCTGGTTGTGCTACACTGCTTCCTTGTTTAGATGTACTGAGCATGTGTATGGGACATGTGTCCCACACATACCCAGTACATCAGTGCTTTGTATAATGGCACATTACTGTTCTTCCCCTGGTTGTGGTACACTGCTTCCTTGTTTTATGTACTGAGCATGTGTATAGGACTTGTGTCCCACACATACCCAGTGCATCAATCCTTTGTATAATGGCACATTACTGTTCTTCTGCTGGTTTTGGTACACTGCTTCCTAGTTTTGATGTACTGAGCATGCGTATGGGACTTGTGTCCCACACATACCCAGTACATCAATGCTTTGTATAACGGCACATTACTGTTCTTCTGCTGGTTGTGGTACACTGCTTCCTTGTTTTGATGTACTGAGCATGCGTATGGGACTTGTGTCCCACACATACCCAGTACATCAATGCTTTGTATAATGGCACATTACTGTTCTTCTGCTGGTTATGGTATACTGTTTTCTTGTTTTATGTACTGAGCATGCGTATGGGACTTGTGTGCCACACATACCCAGTACATCAATGGTTTGTATAATGGCACATTACTGTTCTTCCGCTGGATGTGGTACACTGCTTCCTTGTTTTATGTACTGAGCATGTGTATGGGACTTGTGTCCCACACATACCCAGTACATCAATGCTTTGTATAACCGCACATTACTTTTCTTCTGCTGGTTGTGGTACACTGCTTCCTTGTTTTGATGTACTGAGCATGCATATGGGACTTCCGTCCCATGCATACCCAGTACATCAATGCTTTGAAATGTAAGCAACGGGGAAAATAAAGTCTCCTTTGCTCCATTTTATTTCTTTTTTTCTTATTTATTTGTTTAAAAAAATGTTTTTAGCACTTTATACCAATGGAAAATAGTCTAGGATTCCGGACCTTTTTCGGTTGGTATATTGTGTGATTTACAATGGGCATGAAGACCAATCAGCGTGCATGCTTTGGAATATTAATGGGGGGGGGGGTCTTTGTATAATAATGATTGTAAGATCTTTATGAAGATAATACAAAACAGATTTTAAATTAAAATGGAAAATATTATGGAAGACAGTATAAATAGTATAAAGTGGAAGGGTTGTCAAAAATTAATAATGATAGAGGAATTGTGTATGACATTATGAACAGAAAAGAAGTGAAAATCATGATAGGAGCCCTTAATAAGACATTTTGCATAACTGGACATGAAATCTTATACTTAATAATGGCAGAATATAATATAAGTGAAAAAGTTAGCAAATTATGCATGTCAGCATATAGTAATAATAAAATAAATTTACTTGTAAATGGCTGGTTAAGTCAGCAGGGGCATATGAAAAGTGGAGTAAGACAGGGATGTCTGATGAGTTGCATACTCTTTGGATTAGTTATGAATGTCATAGTATGTGAAATAAATTGCAAAATATTGGCAGAAGGGTATGCAACACCTAAAGGGTTAAGAATTCCAGTTCTGTAAACATATGCAGCTGACATTATAATAACTGCAAAAAAAAACAAAAAAAAAACAAAATTTGGATAAAAGAAGTAATAATTTGTACAAATTAGCATCTAGAAATGATTGGGATGGCTTAAATAATGAGAAACGTAAAGGCTTAGGTGATATAGTAAATATCAGGGGTATATATTTTACAATGAATTAATTTTATGTGTTAGGTATAAAATTTGGGAATAAAGATCTACGTAAAATTCAGTGGGGAAAAAAACGATAGAAGACATAAAACAAACCTGTTGTTTCTGGAGAACATATAAATTACCATTCAGAAATAAGGTTTATTTGATAAATTCAGCACTGACGGGGAGAAACAGCATATGTAGCAAGTGTATTTATGTTACCAACAGAACTTGAAAGGGATTTATTGCAGATATATATTTTTTCATTTATACAGGGTTCTAGATTAAACCCAGTAAAAAGAGCAGTTTTGTATGTACATGAAGAAGAAGGGGGTTTAGGGGTAATTAATCCAGTGGTATACGCGACTTCATTAAATTTGTACAAAGTGTCAAAGTGGATAAATGAAAAAGATGACAAATTACTAGTAAAACTGTATAAATAAAAGTATGATAAATTTTGGGGTATGGCAAAAAAGAGTAAAAGAGACAATGTGTGTGTAAAAGATAAAACGTATGGTATAAGAATGTAATGATAAACTATGTAAGACCATGGGGAAAATCTAAAGCTATAAATAAAAGAAACAGATGTTGCAATTAGAAAGTAAAATTTCAAGATTTTTGTTGAGACTGGTAACAGATAAATTGTTAGTAAAGGGAAATATGCCATATAAGAAGAAAAGTGATACAATATCAAGAAAATGAAACTATAGAATGTGGTTTTGAAATGTAAAAGAGTAAAAAAGTCATGGGGAAATCTATGAAATTAGATTTTTTTTTTATGATAAAAAGAAGTGGATAAAATAAACATGGATATGATAAAATATGTATATTACAGAATAGCAGTAAAGAATATGTTAAAAGAATAGATAAAAGTTATTTTATGTCATATGGGTTATAAGGAATGAAAGAATAAATACAAATTAAATTTAATGGTAAATGGATTTTAGAAACAATAAGTAAAATCAGATGGTGGTTATAGAAAAAAGAGTGGCAGTCTAACAAGGATGAAAATTTAATATGATTGTGTCAACAGATTTGTGTGTGTGTGTGTGTGTGTGTGTGTGTGTGTGTGTATATATATATATATATATATATATATAGATATATATATATATATATATATATATATATATATATATATATATATATATATATATATCCAAAGTGAAGACACAAGGCAGGACCACCAGGCTCTAAAAGTCAAACAAATTTATTGTATATTCAATGGATAAGTGCTTTCACTTGTAAAAACATGCTTCATCAGATCTCAAAAAACAGTCAAACAGCTTAATTTAAGCAGATTTAAAATATTGCCAACCAATCCAGTTCACAGCAGAAAAATCAAGTTAATTAATTAACTAATTAACCCCTTCAGCAATAAGGCAAATGCTGACTAGAAACAAAATAAAATCCAGGTTAAGCAGGTAATTGGAGATTGTGTGTATTTATTCAACAGTCACATGCACAGAAATCCTAACATAGTTATATAAATATATGTGTATAGAAATTCATGTAAAAATATATATAAACATAAAACCAAGACATAACATATGTACTTCAAATATATAAACATAAATAGATGAAGAAAAATAAAATTAAAATTAAAACTCAAACAAATGTTTTATACAAATGCAGAAAATTCAGAGAATTCCCTTTACCAGTTACAATATAAACTATAACATGGTCATGAATCAAACAACAATGTTACTGTACTTTGATAATGACTTACTTCAACTAATCCCACCTTAACTTACTCTAGTTTATTTTATTTCATTACATATTATTTTATTATATTATTTTATTACATATTATTTTACTGGGCATGCTACCAGGGCTGGTTTAAGACTAACATGATTGTTAAGCCTTGGAAAAATATGGGCATGTAGTCTAAAAATCCACTTAACTTCTACCAACTCAAATTGATTGTTCAAATTGTCCCTTCTCATATTAATCGGCACTATTTGCAGAACCCTAAAGCTAAACGTATGGGTAATGAAGTTAGCCACATGTTTAGCTAATGCATTTTGTTGATTTGAATTTTTGATGTCATACAAGTGATTGTAAATCCTGTCTCTCAACCTTCATGTAGTCTTGTCTACATAGAAACAGGTACAACAATAACAAGATGCAAGATATACTAAGTTAACACTGTTACAAGTAGCAATAAATCTGGGAACAGACCTGTAGTTTAGGACAGGATGGTCAAAATTCTGTACAACAGTTATAACACTACACATCCTGCAATGTTTACATGAAAAACTCCCATGGCTCAAACTCCTGTTTGGAATCAAACTATTATTGGGACACCCCACCACATCTTTGCATAAGATGCATTTCAAATTGTTACTATTTCTATATGTGAAACATGGAGACCTCCCAACTATCCTGGCAGTGGCTGGGTCCAATAAAAGGGCATGCCAGTTGTGCTTCACCACCTCTACAACATAACTAATATCTCCTGTATAGGTGGCGACAAAGTGAAGCCTATTGCTACTATCATAACCAGTCATGTTTCTTGTTGAGGAAACACCCGAGCCCATTACTTCCTCTCTTACATTTACTAAAATAGACTTCTTACAGCCCGTGTCCAAAAATAACTCATCTAACTCATCCAACTGTAATAACAGATCATCTGGGTCTTTACAAATTCTCTTCAGTCTATGGTATTGATTCTTAACAATGTTGGAAAAGGTCATCCTGGGATGCATACTATTAAAATGCAATAGAGCATTCATGCAGCAGGATTTCCGATATAATTTGGTACTCAGTAGTTCAGCAGAGTCTTGATGAATGGTAATATCAAGAACATCTACAGAAACACAAGAAGAGGTCATACTGAATTCTAAGAAATGGGTTGTAGAGTTCAAGTAAGCAACAAAATCATTCAACTCTTCTTCATCACCTTTCCATAAAAATAGAATATCATCAACAAAACGTCGATAAAGGAGAATGTTAGAAAGCCCCAAATGGTCAAACAAAAAAGCCTTCTCCCAATGATACATGGCAAGATTAGCACAGGAGTTTGCACAGGGGCTACCCACTGCAACACTCCAATGCTGTAAATATAACTGGCCATTAAAAATAAAAATATTATTGGTCAGCACCATGTCTAGAAGTGTGGTAATAAGCACAGTCGCCTCGTTAGACATGCTTTCACAGCTAGTAAGAACCTCCCTAACAGCTTCAAGTCCAAAATCATTAGGAATATATGTAAATAGGTTCTTAACATCTAATTTAACCAGAACACATTTTGAACATGTGGGATCACAATTATAGATCTCAATGTCATCCAACAGTTGGAGAGTATCCTTATGTATAGTAGGAATCTTTTTAACTAATGGACCCAACTGATGTTCAACATATACCGACATGGTCTCTGTCACCCAGCCACCGCCAAATACAATAGGTCTCATTGGGGGAGATGTCAAAGACTTACGTACCTTAGGCAGACCTTTTATTAAAGGAACTAGTGGATGTTCAACACATAAATAAGAATAGAGTTGGTAGTCAATTTGCCTACTCATTAGGAGATCATATAAATTATCCCAAATTCCTCTAATAGCCTTATCCAAAAGTGGGGTAGCAATCATTTGATAAGTCTGAGAGTCTTGCAACATAATTAGCATAGCTCAATATAACTAGAAGAGCTTAGAAGAACAATGCCACTGCCCTTATCAGAAGGTCTGAAGGTTAGAGCATCATTTCCACGCAAGGAAAGAAGCGCTCGATGTTCATCCTTGGACATATTAAAGTAGGTACTTTTTGCAGCGATTTTCACCAGAAAACAATTCATAAAAATTATATTCACATAATCTAACGAAACAATCAACATGTGTTGGAATAACAGGACAAAAAGCACTCTTCCTTCTTAACCTAGATCAATTCTCGATGTTATTAAGGGAATCTTCATTAGAGTACATTAATTTCAAAGCTATATTCCTAAGAAAGACCCTTGTTTAACAAAGTATATTCTGCTGTAGTAAGAGCAAAGTTAGACAAGTTAAAAACAAGTCAATTTACTTTCTGGTCCATCAATCCACACTGCTGTCATCTCCAGAGAACTTTCTCTTTCGTCGTCCCCAGCTGGGTCTTCTCGTCGGTGACCTTGTCCGATTTCTTGTGGGTAAAGGTAAAAAATTGTCCATATTAAGTGGAGCCATATTTTTAAATTTTGCTCCCATATCCATATTCTAAGCAGCACAGAAACCAAGTTGGTTAGGTGGTAGTGTTTGCCCAGAAATTAAAAGGGGTGGCACTCCCATGGAATCAAAAGAAGCAGCAGAAATAGAAGGTGTAATTATGGCAGCCGTAGTACCATCACTTGAGCCATCTCCATCACCAGGGATGCCTGACACTATAGAACTGCTAGAAGGAACTGCTGTGGTGGCCGGTACAGCACTAGCCGCATGGGTAGAGTGTGCATATCTAGTATCATTGCCGCTATGATTAGCAGCAAACCTGGGCCATACAAAAACATTCCCAGCTGAAAAATCCCTAAAATCATCCAGAATCTTATGCTGTTTGGTATGTTGCAATCTATTGCCATATGAAGTGACATTAACATATAAAGTTGACAACATGTTGTAAAACACCTCACCTTGAAAGTGAGTAGATAGATCTCTATTCAGAGCCTCCACCTTATCAGTCAGCTCTCTCTTGATAGGGGTAAAGTACTCAATCAGGAGAGACATATATTGGAAGCCAACATCGATGTTTAGACTTTGCCACTTTTTAAGTAATTCGGGATAAGTATCCCCATAAGTAGGCATGCACAACACTCGCATACCGCGAGGAACTATGCAATAATGAATGCATGCTTCAAAGTGCCGACGCTGCCAAATTCGACATTATAATTTGTATAAATCATTCTCTAGAGTCTTAAGAAGCTCTGTGAACTCATTCACATTCCCTGAAATACTCGATGGAAAAGATGTAGATGGACCATCCAGAGCAAGACTCAAAAGAGGGTTAGTCTGCTGTTTGGTAAGATTATCCCAACGGATATCCAAATCAGTTCCAAACAGAATGGAATCTATTTCAGGAGATAACTTTTCAGCCATGTGGTCACAGGTATACCAAAAAACAAACAGTAACAAAAAAGCAAGCAAGGATCCTGCTACCCAAAGGTCCAAGCCAAGAAATTGTGAAAAGTCCAAAGTGAAGACATAAGGCAGGACCACCAGGCTCCAAAAATCAAACAAATTTATTGTATAGTCAACGGATAAGTGCTTTCACATGTAAAAACATGCTTCATCAGATCTCAAAAAACAGTCAAACAGCTTAATTTAAACAGATTTAAAATACAGCCAACCAATCCAGTTCACAACAGAAAAATCAAGTTAATTAATTAACTAATTATCTCCTTCAGCAATAAGGCAAATGCTGACTAGAAATAAAAATAAAATCCAGGTTAAGCAGGCAATAGGAGATTTTTATATATATATATATATATATATATATATATATATATATATATATATATATATATATATATATGTATAATATATCTATATGTATTTATTTAGTTTATATTATTTCTTTTACATTTGTTAACTGGGTGATTCTGATTTAATACATGTCCATTTTCAGCAGAGGCCTGGGGAGATAAGCTCCACAGATAAATAACAAACAAGTAAGAAATTTATACATAACAAGCACATTTTCATAGGAAAAAAGAAAAAAACACATTATTTTACAACATTGTATGGCTTTCCATTTTGAAAGAACAAATTATATATAACATGCAAATATTAATAGGAAAACACATTATTCTACAAGATTGTATAGGTTTACAGTTGAGTAGAACCATCATCTTTGATATTGGCAGACATATCAAACATATAATAGTTTAATGTTTGAAGTATGATAGTACATATAATGTACAGAATCCTATAGCAATAACCCACGCCTGGGTGTGGGTAATGCTAAATTTACCCACGGTTGGCGTGGTTTGGTCCCGAGGGCGAGCCGAGGACCAAACAGCCAACCGTGGGTAAATTTAGCATTACCCACACCCAGAAGTGGTTATTGCTATTATACATGACATTATTTAAGAAAAGAAACTATTACTTTTCTTAAATAATGGCATAGTATAATGCCTGTTTACTGCCCTTCTGCAGATGTCTGGCATCTGCGGCAGTTCTGATGTACTGCGCCTGCGCAGTACATCAGAGTTGAGCAAAAGCAACGGAGAAAGCAAGATCTCCGTCGCTTTTTTAGTGTCTCGCTATGTTAAATGAGTTTAACATAGCGAGACAGTTTTAAAATAAGCAACGGAGATGTCCGTTGCTTATTTTAAACTGTCTCGCTATGTTAAACTCATTTAACATAGCGAGACACTAAAAAGCGACGGAGATCTTGCTTTCTCCGTTGCTTTTAACACTGTCTCGCTATGTTAAATGGGTTTAACATAGCGAGACAGCTTTAAAATAAGCAACGGAGATCTCCGTTGCTTATTTTAAAGCTGTTTCGCTATGTTAAACCCATTTAACATAGCGAGACAGTGTTTTTAAAAAAAGAGTTATACTAATGGAAAAAGTCCGGGCGACCGGACCTTTTTCCATTAGTATAACTCGATTTACAACGGGCACGCTGGCCAATCAGCGTGCACGTTTTGGGGGGGTCATGGTATAATAGAGATTTTAGTACCTTAGGGGGAGATTACGGATCAAGTGCTAGGTAGAGAGGTGAGAGGAAGCAAGATAGTGGGTGGAAAGGGGGGTATAATTGGGGTCTATATTATAACATCGAAGTTCTCTAACATCGAATGTTATAATATCGAACCCATAATGTCAAACGCTGAAAACAGTGAAGGTGCAGGACACCGAATTCTTTCCCAGGGAAAGAATTCGGTGGGCCGTTGCTGTGGCTTCACTGTTTTCAGCATTCGATATGTTGGAATGTTACAGGTTGGGTTCAGGTAAGTGTGCGATTGTGTGTAGGTTAGGGTTAGGGGTCGGGTTAGGTAAGTTGGGGTTAGGGCGTGGGTGAGGTGAGTGTGCGATAGTGATGGACCTTAGGGTTAGGGTTGGGTTAAGGTAAGTGGATAGCTAGTACTGTATGTAAAGTTTAGTTTAGGTGTAGGATTTTAAGTGTATGTGTTTGGATTGCTGTTTTTTCTGTGTGTTTGTGTTGTGTGTATGTTTCTCAGAATAGCGAGTTCGATTCTGACTGTTCAATGTTTTCAGACTTCGGTGTTTGGGGTTTGATACTATAACATTCAATGTTAGAGAACTTCGATGTTATAATATAGACCCGTATAATTGGGGGTCAACCTGGGTGGAGGCAGGAGCATTTCCATGAGAGTAGTAGATGTTCTTTTAGTAGTTTTTTTGAATGTAGCAATTGTATTGGCAGAGGTAACAGCCGAGGGTAATGAGTTCTAGATTTTACCTATATAGCTGGGGAATAAGGAGTCACCTGCCGAGTTGTTGGTTTTGGTTACCTTAATTAGTCTTTTTTCACTTTTTTTTACACATGTAAACATTTGTAAACACATACATATTTTATAAATACAAGTTATTTCTCTATATAAATAAAGGGCATCTCCTCTTTTTAATAGATGCCATGGGATCTTTTATACACACCTGAGTGACAACCACCTCAGGCAGATGGGGCCTTGGTTTACCACTTCATTCACTTCTGAGTAATTCGTTCCCCTTCTCAGGTGTGGACTTCTGTTTCATAGGTTCATAGGTAGGTACTTGGCTATCTGCCCGAGGGCATTTATAAGCCTAACCAGAGTCTGTCAGCTTTCGTCACCTTATTGATTAACTAACTGAGCCTCTGTCAAGAAGAGTCAATGAAGTGATCCCAGGGGTGTATTTTCTGTTACCCATCCACTCGTCAAGGTTTCTCTTGAAGAGTGTTAGTGTGGGGCTCTGCCTAATGTAGCTATGAATTTTGTTCCAAAGCATGGGGAGTCTCTGTGACAGGAATCCATCCCTCCAGCATGTTCTATTTATTGTTGTGGCAAGGTTAAGTTCACTAGAGTGACTGGCTTGCAGTGACTTGGATTTCTTTAGGTGGAGCATGTCCATCAATTTTGATTTGGACATGGCTTTGTAAGTCAGGCAGCCGGAGTTTTTCCAGATGGGCTGCATAGGACATATGTTTGAGGCCAGTAATGCTCTTGGTGAGGTAATTTTGTGGTCTTTCCAGCTGTTGGAAGTGTCTTGTGAGGTACATCCCAAATGAGGCATTGTACTCTATGATGGGTCTGATGAGTGATGAGTAGAGGGGCACTATAACCTCTTTATTTTTAGATGCGAACCCTTTAGTAATTAGATGGGCTACATAGAAGGATTCCCTATTTTGGCAATGATTGTCAAAGGAGAGACTATTATCTACCTGGGTCCCCAGATCTCTTATTACTTCTTCTGTATTAAGGGGACTGTCACCTATCTGGTAATTCATGGGTGTTTTGTTTTTTCCAAATGAGATGACTATGCATTTTTTTGGCATTTAGCTTAAGACCATGACTTTGACACCAGGTGTCCATCTCAGTAAGGCCCTTTTGGAGAATGTCTGTGTCAGCTGGAGAGTCAGTTATGGCTCCCAGTTTGCAGTCATCGGAGAACTTCATTAGCCATAGTCCTCCTGTGTTTGCCTGTACTTCTGAGAAGTATGTGCCAAACAATAGGGTTCCCAGGACAGAGCCTTGTGGAACACCACTTGTGACTTGTTTAGAGTTGGACCTGGAGCCCGCTATTCTTACCGTGTGAGTTCTGTCTGTAAGCCAGTTGGCAACCCTTCTCATGACATAGGGGTTTATGTTCAGGCTGGTGAGTTTTTCTATAATTCCTGAGTGGAGAATGGTGTCAAAAGCCTTAGCAAGGTCAAGGTAGGCTGTGTGAACCACCTTCCCCTCATCTATGGCCTTTGTGACTGTCTTGAAGAAGTCAACCAGGTTTAGTAGGCATGATCTGCCTTTAACAAAGCCGAACTGGGTCGGGTCAAGTGTTTGGTGGGTCCCAATGTCTTTGTTAATGAGTTGCATGATGATGCACTCCATAGCCTTGCAGACCAGGCTAGTCAGGCTTATGGGGCGATAGTTACCAGGGTCAGTTGTGGCCCCTCCTTTGTGAAGTGGAATAACTGTTGCTGTGCACCATTCTATGGGCACATAGCCTGTGGAGAGGCTGAGGCTGAACAGTGTGTTTAGGTGGGGGGTTAGTTTGTTCTGAAGTTCATACAAGACACAGCCTGGGACACCATCTGGCCCCATTGACGCTGTTCTTTTGACTTTTGAAAGGACTGTTTTCACCTGTGCGTCTGTGATTTCTGGGACACTACACTTTTACGGTATTGTTGTGGGCCCTTTTGGGGGTGAGATGGGGGTGAAGTTTGCACTGAATCTATCTGCCAGGATGTTGGCAATATCAGTAGGTTCAGTATATTTTGTGCTATTTTGCACTAGCTCAGAGCATATCAGCGAGTTGCCACTTAGGTTCTTAACATAGCTAAAGAAGGCTTTGTGGTTATCTTTTGAATCCTTGGCTATTTTTCTTTTGAAGCTAGCCTTGGATGACTTTATGAAGGACCTTAGTTTCTTACTGATACTAATCAGGGATGTCTTTCATTCTTGGGATTTGCTTTTTTTCTGAACTAATTTCCTCCTTCTATTGTATAGCCTGTTTATGGCAGGGGTCCACCAGACTGGTTTCCTGCTCTTAGGGGAGTGAGTCTTGGTTTTGCTACGGATGGCATGATCCATGCATCCTTGTAGGTGCTCATAGAGTGCATTTGTAATGGTTCCTGCATCTTGGACACTGTTATCCTTTAGCGTGGGGGCTGTGAAACTTACCACCTCTCTCTTAAGTAAGGTGAAGTTTGCTATCGAAAAGTATTCACTGTGGGTTCCTTGGTTGGGGATGGTGGTGTGGTGTGGACATCAAGAGTGATTAGTTTATGGTCTGATCTAACCAGTGATGGGTTGGCTTCCGGTGCTGAACACCTGTCGCCCATGTTGGTGATGACCAGGTCCAATATGTTTTCATATCTGGTAGGGGAGTTTACCAGCTGGTCCAGGACATTTGAGTTGATAAATTCCAGGAAGTGCTGGACCCGAGAGTTTGTACTTGAGTAGTTTTCCCTGTTATTGGTAGGGTAATTGAAATCGCCTAATATAAGGGTGTACGGTAGGAACTTCATGTTTTCCAGTGTCTCCAGAAAGGCGGACTGCTGGTCCTGGGTCATGGAGGGTGATCTGTAGCAGTCCACAATTTGCATTGCAGATTTGCCCGATGTTAGTTGCACATGGATGATCTCAGAGGTATCATGCTGTGCCACTAACCTGGAGGTGTAGGTATCCTTGATGAATATGGATACACCCCCTCATTTTGTGTTTTGATCCATGTTCTGTGGCCAAAATGTGTGGTATGAGTTGTAGCCCGGTAGTGCTGGGGTGCTTTGTGGAGCCTTGAACCAGGTTTCAGTTACTGCACAGATGTCGATGTTCTCCATACTGAAGAGTGCTTCGAGCAAGTGCATTTTGTGATTTAAACTCCTGGCGTTGAGTAGCATAACCCTCTTTTTTTTTTATTTGTGCTGTTTATGGAGGTGGGTTTGACTTTTGAGCCTTGCCTAAAAAGGCACAATGGGGGCAGCAAGAGCCTTGGCCAGTATTCGAAAGCCTAGGGGTGACAGGTGCAAGCTGTCTCTTGCAAAAAAACAAGGCTTGTCGAGCATGTCGTCCCAGGCTCACAGACACTGGATCCCCTTTGAATGACACCAGAAGCTTAGCCAATTGTTGAAATTGATAATTTTTTCTTTATAGTGCGGTATCATTCTTGGTGAGGGCAGGATGCTACTCCGGGTCAGGGTCATACCCGCCTGGGCTACATGATCAGAGAGCTCTTCCATATCTCTTTTCATGTAGTCCAGGGAGGTACGTCTCAGGTCATTCACACCAACCTGAACAATTACAGTGTCATATTTGTACTTGTTCAGGAGTGACCAGAGTGCTTGTGTTATGTGGTGGATTCTGGCTCCTGACAGGCAGCTAACAATAACCTTCTCCTGGTCCAGCCTAGTGAGTGGGACATCAGTGTGCCTGACTCTAGAGTCACCTATTACTAGTGTGTTAGGTATGTTATTTCGCCTTAAGGGCTGTGATTGTGCGGCACACTGATTTTGTGTTTTATGTATTGTCTGGTTTGTGACGGGAGGTGGAGGGTTTTTTGGGTGTCTGCTTTGGAGCTCTCTGATGCTTTTGTAGGTTTTTATTTAGAGCCTCAGAGTATGATTTTTGTGTATTTATGTGTATTTCTTGCCAGTGCTGGTTTAGTATGTCTATGTGAGGCTGGAGGTGTGGTGCAAGTGTTAACCTTCTCCTCATGATTGCCTGTTCTAGTCTTGGGTGGAGAGAGCTTAGCCTCCAGTTTAGCTATATAATTGCATCTCTCACATATGCTAATGTTTTGTGTTTGGAGGAGAGTGTTGTCTATGTACATGAGGCAGTTGTAACATTGCCTCAGGATACCCAGGTTCACCAGCTGGACTGGAGAGTATACCTGAAATTGCCCTTTGGTCATGCCTGAATAGTAGGGTGAGCTGCTTAGTCACTTGGTTGGTGAGGGGTGAATAATAAGCCTTGCCCTGCTGGGCAATCAAGTGTTGCGGTATATTAGTGCTTGCTATTAGGTCTTAGCAAGTGCTGGACTGAAGGATGCTTTTTAAGTACTTAGGTTGAGAGTTAATCTACTTTCAAGGGAAAAACTGAAGAGGAGACTTGGTGGAGCCAGCAATAATTTAGCCCTAGCTAACTGGTGCTACCCAGATGTGCAAAACCATGCAAACGTGGTTTTTACAGCAGGGAAATGAAAGAGATAGAAATTAGCCCAAAATGGCCTATAAACTACTAACTTCTGGGCTGGAACCACTCCTCCAGGGACAGATGGCTGATAAAAACTCCCTCTCTCACAGGTAAACCAGGAAACCTTTTTTTATCCAAGTAAGGTATGGGCAACTCAGAAACTTGTAACCCAGCCCTGAATTCAGCACTAGCCTGAAAACTGGACTATACTAGCTTACAAATGTGGGAAAAAAAGGAAACATTTTTTTGAAAAGATAAGGCAAAAACAGTAAAAAATACACTTAAAACAGCTTCAAATGACTAAAAACAGTAAGAAATACACTTAAAACAGCTTTAGATGACTACAAGCAATTAGAAAAGGCTTTTAAACAAATTACCCAATTAACCAGTAAAAAAATCTCAAAACTGTGCCCTGTTCTTGTAGTCTTCAATCAGACAAGTTCTAACTGCACACTCCTGTCACTGGGGTGCACGGGAACATTGTTCAACAAAAGAAGGCCAGGTTTAGTGCTCAAGTTATACAAACAAAGCTAGATTCAGCAGGCCTGAATCTAGTTTATGCGACAGCAAACAAGGCACACCAATTTCAGTAAGAAACAGTTCAAATATCCAGGCACTATAAGCCTGTAACCAGAAATTCCCAGCTCAGAAGGGCAGAGTCCATCCACTCCTCCCACAAGTGTGCAGACCACAAACCTTCTTAATGTAAAATGACTAGCCTGAAGCCCAAGTACTTAAACCAGAACTAATACACTTTTAGAATAACGGACACTGAGCCTTCAATCAGCAGTTCCCAACTTAGAAGGATGTAAGCTACCTGTCCTGCCACAACAGTGCAGACCACAAACATTCTTAATGTAAAACAACTGGTCTGAAGCCCAAGTGCTTAAACTAAAAGGCTTAGAATGATACTTACACCAGTAGCAGTAATAAAAACAATTGAGTACTTTTCAGATGATGCAAAAGCAAAATAAAGTAATAAAGTAGGAAGAAACACAAATACAGTAAAAGCAGATGAATAAAATGCATTTTTTGAGTGAGCAAATGAGATGGGCCCAGGAAGAGTATCCAAATGCAAATTTGCAAGAGGGGCGGGCAGTTTCAAAGCCACCAAGATTAACACCAAAACAAAAGCAGGGAGGGTGGGTGGAGAACTAAATGAAAAAACAGAGCCACAACTTCCAGCTAGATAGTATTCAATGCAGCACAAATACATCAATTTAAATGCTGTATTATTTGAAAAAAGTACAGATAAAGATTTACTTAAATTCACTTATACATCCAGTTGATTGCAGGTAGGTCTTAGCCGGCCAAAGCTCAGAGTTTAAGCAGAAAATAATCCAAAATGTACGAGAAATTCCCAGCTCAGAAGGGCAGAGTCCTGCCTCTCCTCCCACAAGAGTGCAGACCACAAACCTTCTTAATGTAAAATGACTGGCCTGAAGCACAAGTACATAAACCAGAACTAATACACTTTTAGAATAATAGACACTGAGCCTTCAATCAGCAGTTCCCAACTACCTTTCTTTCCACTCCACTAACTACCTTGATTATAGCAAGCACAGATGCTCATAAGCCTAGTACTTATTATACAGCAGGAACTTCTTATTGTAACATTTGTTAATGTCTGTTATGTACTTCACAGATAAAGACTCTAGCTGTCTACTGATGTACTATGTTCATCTGTAAATATGTTGTAAGTAATTGCTATGTTAAATTGTTAATCACTATGTAATCCAATGCAACTACTGTCTGTTTATTTTAACTGTGGAGCTTTTCTCCCCTGGCCTCCGCTGAAAATTGACCTACGTCCAGTCGGACACTCCCGGTCAACAAATGTAAATAAATAAATAAATAAATAAATAGAAGGATGTAAGCTACCTGTCCTGCCACAGCAATGCAGACCACAAACCTTCTTAATGGAAAACAACTGGTCTGAAGCCCAAGTGCTTAAACCAAAAGGCTGAGAATGATATTTACACCAAGCAGTAATAAATACAATTGAGTACTTTTAAAATGACGCAAAAGCAAAATAAAGTAAAAAAGTAGGAAGAAACACAAGTACAGTAAAAGCAGATGAATAAAGTCCATTTTTTTTTGAGTGAGCAAATGAGATGGGCCCAGGAGGAGTATCAAAATGCAAATTTACAAGAGGGGTAGGCAGTTTCAAAGCCACCAAGATTAACACCAAAACAAATGCAGGGAGGGTGGGTGGAGAACTAAATGAAAAAACAGAGCCACAACTTCCAGCTAGATAGTATTCAATGCAACACAAATAAATCAATTTAAATGCTGTATTATTTGAAAAAAAGTGCAGATAAAGATTTACTTAAATTTACTTATACATCTAGTTGATTGCAGGTAGGTCTTACCCAGCCAAAGCTCAGACGTTAAGCAGAAAATAATCCAAAATGTACCAGAAATTCCCAGCTCAGAAGGCAGAGTCCAGCCTCTCCTCCCACAAGAGTGCAGACCACAAACCTTCTTAATGTAAAATGACTGGCCTGAATCCCAAGTACTTAAACCAGAACTAATACACTTTTAGAATAATAGACACTGAGCCTTCAATCAGCAGTTCCCAACTTATGTTCATCTTACTGTGGAGCTTTTTTCCCTCTCCTCTGCTGAAAAATTGACCCTCGTCCAGTGGACCTCCCGGTCAACAAATGTAAATAAATAAATAAATAAATAAATAGAAGGATGCAAGCTACCTGTCCTGCCACAACAGTGCAAACCACAAACCGTCTTAATGTAAAACAACTGGTCTGAAGCCCAAGTGCTTAAACAAAAAGGCTTAGAATGATAGTTACACCAAGCAGTAATAAATACAATTGAGTACTTTTAAGGTGATGCAAAATCAAAATAAAGTAATAAAGTAGAAGAAAAACAAATACAGTAAAAGCAGATGAATAAAGTGCATTTTTTTTGAGTGAGCAAATGAGATGGGCCCAGGAGGAGTATCCAAATGCAAATTTACAAGAGGGGCAGGCAGTTTCAAAGCCACCAAGATTAACACCAAAACAAATGCGGGGAGGGTGGATGGAGAACTAAATGAAAAAACAGAGCCACAACTTCCAGCTAGATAGCATTAAATGCAACACAAATAAATCAATTTAAATGCTGTATTATTTGAAAAAAGTGCAGATAAAGATTTACTTAAATTTACTTATACATCCAGTTGATTGCAGGTAGGTCTTAGCCAGCCAAAGCTCAGAGTTTAAGCAGAAAATAATCCAAAATGTACCAGAAATTCCCAGCTCAGAAGGGCAGAGTCCAGCCTCTCCTCCCACAAGAGTGCAGACCACAAACCTTCTTAATGTAAAATGACTGGCCTGAATCCCAAGTACTTAAACCAGAGCTAATACACTTTTAGAATAACAGACACTGAGCCTTCAATCAGCAGTTCCCAACTTAGAAGGATGCAAGCTACCTGTCCTGCCACAACAGTGCAGACCACAAACCGTCTTAATGTAAAACAACTGGTCTAAAGCCCAAGTGCTTAAACAAAAAGGCTTAGAATGATAGTTACACCAAGCAGTAATAAATACAATTGAGTACTTTTAAGATGACGCAAAATCAAAATAAAGTAATAATTTAGGAAGAAACACAAATACAGTAAAAGCAGATGAATAAAGTGCATTTTTGAGTGAGCAAATGAGATGGGCCCAGGAGGAGTATCCAAATGCAAATTTACAATAGAGGTGGGCAGTTTCAAACCCACCAGGATTAACACCAAAATAAATGCAGGAAGGGTGGGTGAAGAACTAAATGAAAAAACAGAGCCACAACTTCCAGCTAGATAGTATTCAATGCAACACAAATAAATCAATTTAAATGCTGTATTATTTGAAAAAAGTGCAGATAAAGATTTACTTAAATTCCCTTATACATCCAGTTGATTGCAGGTAGGTCTTAGCTGGCCAAAGCTCAGAGTTTAAGCAAAAAATAATCCAAAATGTACCACTTATATAAGGCAAAAACTGAATATCAATGAAGTGAAACTACCCCCACTTATCACTGGCTATGCAGTAATTCTAACAAGCCTTGTTTGAAATGTTCCAACCTCTTTCTCTGCAATGGCATTTTCATAGGGGATTTTTGTTTGGGAATGTTCTGTTCATTTATACCTGCAGCTGCAGTTTCAGTTTATTTTATTTTAAGGGGAGGATTTTGGGTAGTTGTTAGATGGGTATGCACTGACATTATTTAAAGCAATGTTTTCCAGAATAGTTGTTCTGCTTTGTTGACCTGTTTGTATATGTTCTGATGTTATCTTATCTTCTCTTTTATTACAGCAGCAGTTCCACACATGAAATAGTGAAGTTAAAAGCTGCATTTGTGGATTATATTATAAGAGGCTAATTGAAGGTGTTTAGTTGTTTTAAGAAGACTATTACTGGCTGCACTTGTTTTTTCACCTATGTCTAAATGGTTCTTAATGCTTGATAGCTTGTTGCTGTACATTTTGAGGTTAGCTTAGATGATTTTAAGAAAGTTATTTTTCTTGTGGTTCACAGGCTTAGCTGTTAGTAGGTGTATTCTGCTTTATTATGAATCAGCCACCTGGGGTATAGGGTTAAGTGTAGATATGATTTTGCACAAAAGCCATGGCTGGTTCAAGTACACTTCAGATATGGGGTTTTAGGAGCAGTAGGGTTCAACATGACAATCAGGATCATGATCATGACAGCAGCCATATGAGGAGGCAACCGGACAAGCTTTTACCTAGAGATGAAGATTTTTGTCTTGGAATATTGTTTATAGTAACCATCTTGAGATGTGGAACAGAATCTTTCAAAGGATACAAAGGAAGGTTAGTCATGTTATCTGTTTACATGAAACCAAGTTCAAAGTTACGGAAACAAATGTGCTTCACTCTTGAGAATAGCTGTTCCTGTTTGCTTATCATAAACACGGAGCAGGTAAGGGGATTATAATTATTTCCATAGAAGCCTGGATGTGGTGACACATGAATAGCAGGGTAATGGTTTGGGTTGATGGATATTTTGGACAGGGAGCATTAATGGCTTGACATGGGCCATTGGTAACATTTATGCCCTGAATGAAGTATGACTATTATTATTATTATTTCTTTGAGCAAGTCCATTCTGGTATGGATACAACTAATGACTACCATGGAACATGCACTAATACAAGAGTATTTTAATCTAGTTCTGTAGAAAAGATTGGATATGTTGTATGGGGCAGGAGAGAGTCATAAAAAATCTCAAAGGATTTTTGAGAAGATGGTTAGAGGAGCAGGACTATCGAGATTTACGGAGATGGAAATACTGCAGAAGAGATGAGAGTTACCTTTTTAGGGCATTGATGAAACAAGGGAGTTGAATATATATTGCACTTGCACCAAGACATATGCTGGGGAAGGTGGGAGGGGTGGAAATTGGTGAATTTGGTATCTAGGGTCATGCTCCCATTTTAGGTAATGTGAAGAGTAATATCCAGCCTATTATTGCGGGCACACTTCAAGTAAAAAACATGAGACTGACAATCTGAGTTCAGAGAAATAGTGATGAATGTTACTAAGTAGAATATGGCAGGTAGAGAGGATATGAAAATTTTATGGTGGGAAGGATAAAAGACAGTTCTTCAGTGGGAATTAATGGAAGAGGAACAGGAAGGAGAGGAGAGACAGAGAAAGTCTGATTAAGCTCAAGAAACAAGAACTTAGTGACTTGGAGGGTTGGATGCAGGAAGGAGGTTCAGAAATATCCATTTTAAAGGACAGTGTTATAAGTTTGAAGACCAAATAGATTTTTGGATAGGACACAGGTGAAGGCAGAATTGTTAAATTGAGAAGATTTTTGGCATCTTAAAAGTAAAGGATAATCCTAGTGTAATATTGTGAGCATTCAAGGATTATAAGGATAAACAGCTGAACTATGCTGTCAAGAGGGTGTAGTGTGAGTTGCTGAATTAGGAAGGAGAGATTAGGGAGGAATTTAATACTTATTATGTTACTTTATGTGACTGTCAAGGAGTGCAAAATCAAAATAGCTGGGATTTCCAGGCAGCACAACATAGTAAGTACAAAAGGGAGTGGACCCAAGTCTAAGACAGGAAATAAGTCTAGAAAAGGTTAAACGGTCTATGGCAATGCTGAAGATGAATAAGGTGACTAGCCCGGATGGTTTCCTAGCAGAAATATGCAAGTGAGAAAGTGATGTCTTAGCAGAAGCATTGGTCTAGGTATTTAAAAAATTAGATAGTACAGTGAGGGGATCCTCTGAATGGAACAAAGCCTCAATATTGGTTATTTTAAAGGAGAGTTTAGAACACTAGAAGTGACCAATTTTATACCAATCAGTGGAGATCAAAAGATTATAGCAAAAATTATGGCAGACTGTTTATCTAAATTCCTCCCACAATTAATCAAAAATGTCCAGAATTGTTTTGTACTGGAGTGGGTAAGTCTCCTTAATTGGTAGACTCCAGCAGTATTTTTACAGTCTAATTCAGAGTGCCAGGGTGATACACATATCACTTCTTTGATATGCAGAAGGTTTTTGACAGATTGGAATGGAGTCTTCTGTTCCAAGTACTAGAGTACTGGGGAGTGGGACTTCAGTTTGCCAAATGGGTTAAAGAGCTGTACCTAAACCCTATGTTTTGAGTCAGCATTAACGAGGTCTTGTCTAAGGTACTCAGAAAGGATTTCATGTATTCTTGGATTGATTATTTTGGTCATGAAGGAATTGGGTTTTAAAATATGGAGATTTCTTATGGAAGTGTATCACAATTAACAGTTAATGAGTGAATGTTACCTGTTTACAGATGATTGTACGATAGAGACAGAAGAATTAGGAGTTGTAAGAAAGGTAGTTAAGCAAACCTTTAAGGAACTTTGGGGAGGTGTTGGGTTTCTATTCTAATGAGGACAAAACAGCTGTTATTTGACTTGGGCAAGGGCAGTTGGAGATGGAGACGATGCAGGGGATTCCCTATAGAGTAATGATGGAAGCTTAATATTTAAGCTTTTTTCTCAAGCCAATCTGGGAATAAACTTGTGCTGAATCTGGATAAATTAGTGGCAATAATTCAGAAGGAATTGATTCTAAATCCTTCTAAACAATCTATGAAAAGATTCAAGTGATTATCACCGTGATAGTTCCTCATATTTTTTATTTGGTGAGACATTTGCCCATTGACCCAGAAAATCCAACTCTCTTCATTCTGCAGAAAGTGTTAGAATGATTAGTGTTAAGTACCTGAGACTGGAGGATAGCCATTTGGAAGGTTAATGTCCCTAGATGCTATGGTGGATGGTGCCTTCCTGATATCTCAAGGTATGTATTTGCCTTTCATGTATCAATGTGTTCTCATGCTGTTTGTTGTCAGCAGATGATCTGAAATTCTGGAATAAGGGCTGTTTATTAAAGTCTTGGCTAAGTAGATGGGAGGAGTTATTATTGATGATAGGAGACAATAGATTAGGATTTGGCCCCACCTTACATTTGAGATATTATTTGTAGCTGCTCCATGTATACATCAGTACAGGACAGATGGCAGATGAAAGGGTTAGAGTTACAAACTAGTTTGTGGAGCAAGGATTAGGGGGAAATGAAATCTTTCAACATCATATGTCAGCAGTTTGGCTTGGACAGAAAGGATTGGTTGTACTAAGAGCAAGTAAGGGCAGTTTTGGGGTGCACATGGGATGGTGGAAGGAACCACAAGTGGAGTTTGCCATGGGACAAGTATAAGTCCTTCTGGAAGAATATAGCTAGTGCAATATATAAGGATCTATGTGGCAGTAAGGCAAAATGTTTGACTAAAGACCTGAATCACTATTGGTCCAAGAATTAGGGTTTGGAGCACCCAGGAAAAGAATTGTGAGGAATATGGAGAGCTGTCTCCCAGCAAAAGGCTTAGGTATAAGAATCAGTATTTGAACAAAATATATAACTGCTATCATACCCCACACACATTATTTGGCAGTAAAATTAAGACCCCAGACAACTGTTGGAGGTGTGGGCTTTCAAATCCAGAAATAGTGCACATGTTTTGGAGTTGTGAGAGAGGAAGAACATATTGGAGTAGTTGTGGATGTTGATTCTGGAGATTATGGAGACAGAACCACCAACAGCCTGGGGTTTTTAGTTGTTGAGGCTTAGGAAAAACAAAGAAGATTTAGGGATGGGGAGCAGAGGATTATCTGTAGACTTTGTCAAGCATCGTTAAGAGATTATTAGCAAAAGAATGAAAAACCCCATGCACAGTTCCATATATTAAATTAAGATAGTATTTAGTTAGATATATTATCAGGGATTGCCTCTCCTTTAAGTACCTGATGGAGACACACCATTTACTAAATTTAGTTTGCAATGAAGTGCTGCACTGGTAAAATGAAATTCCTGTGAAATGTGTAGAATGTAGTGACCATTGCTGAATTGTGCTGATGTGTTATCGAAACATTAGCTTAGTCTTTATATAGTGTATATAGCTGAATTTGTCGTTTTGTTGGATGTTTTGTTTGCTCTTGTATTTTTGTTAAAATGTTAATAAAATGTAATTAAAAAAAGAAAAGATACTTGAATTCAATGAATGGGGTGGTGTGGCATTGAGGAGGGTCTTTGGTCAGGAGCTCTCACTTGTTGACCAAATGTCTGCACCTGTTCATTTCTTCCTGATTCCTTAAAGGAATATTTTCAAAATTAAGCATCTGTATATTGTAATGGATATTACAGCTACTGGTCACATTGTCATCTCCACAGGATGCAACTTTTGTAACAACTTTTACCTGGGCCTCTCCACTGGTGATTTAAGCCAATTTCAGTGCAGAAGAATGCTGTGAGGGTATTAACTGTTACACCAGACTGCTCACACAGTACATCAGTTTTTTTTTTGTTTTTATAATTTGTGCCTGTTAGATTTCACATTAATCTGTATGTGCAAATTCTCACCTGCAAGGATTAAATGATATGACTCTTGTTTATCTAAAAGATATGTTGAATTCCTTCCATGCAAGTGTATTTTTTATCCCTTTACTACTGATTTGCCTGATATCCTTGAAGTACAGTTGAACTTTGTCAGTTTCTGTAAATTTTCAATGGCAGCTGCTAACTTTAGAACTCTTTGAGTTAAAAACCTAAACAAATGAGTCTACTGTATGCCTGCAAAGGAAAACTTATTTATTTAATAAGTCTTTTGAAAAGATAATGATCTGAATCTTTGCAATTAAGTGGGATGCTATTGCAAATAGTAGTCTTAAACATGCACATAACATTGATCTGCCATAAGCACAAATGTGAACTAATCATTTTAGTGAACACTGTTTTTGGTTAGTGTGGCTAATAACACATAATGTTGATAGCTAGGGAATGGTGCCATGCTGGAAGGGAAGGAGATAAGACAGAGTGGGGACTATAGAGGACAGATACCAAGATAGATAGCTAGGTAGCAGAGAGACTGGGAGATTTGGCTGTCCACAGAGAGGATAAAGCATAAAAAGGATGATAGGCTGCCTCCCACAGAAACTTCTTTGCTAATGGACATAATTAGCAGATTCCTCACCACTGCAGAATAGCAAGGCCCAGAGGCTAGCAAGTCTGATATTCTTGTACAAGGATGAGAGCTGAAAAAATTAATGGGGACTACTGACCTGTTATATAAATAGCAGTAGCAGAAAAATACTGTGGGAAATCCTGAAATGAAAGGCGATAGTGTTCTCAGAAGACGACAGTCATGATCAGAATGAACTGTCAATCAAATCTGATCCAAAGTTATGACTAATTTACAGTTAAAGTTTACAAGGGAGTACTTGTAGATGCAGTTAACTTGAGCTTCATCAAGGTCTTTGAATCAGTTTTAAACTGGTGGATGAAAGGAAAAATGAGACAAAAAGTGTGTGGGAGGTTGTGATAAGACAATGACTGAAGAACTGGGTAGTTAAATGGATGATAACCAGGATATAGATGGTTTTGGTGAGAGGGACCATACCAAGGGCAAGGAAACTAGCAAGTAGACTACTGTGTCAGATATATTCGAGGAAAACTAGATCACTGTAATCTCTAATGACATAAAGATCTATGTAGCAATAAAGCAGGAGGAAAGAGTCATATTAATATATAAATAAACAAACTGACAAGTATAAAAAGGTGGCAGTTCAATTTCAGTACAAACAAATGAAAAGAAATGCACTTGGCCCATAACAACTTTGGTATGAAGTATTGGCTGGAGGTTATGCTGTATAGTGTACTTTGTATATCTGCTTTTAAATATTTGAAAACACTTTCAAATATCTATTGGATAAGTGTATGCACTAACTGCTTATTGATTAGTTGTCATATGACCTATTAATTAACCAACTGATATATACTATTTAAGTGGATGCTTTTAGAATTGTTAAGTCTCTGGAGTCATTGGTACAAAAGCACTTAACTGGTTATAAATAAATTTGTGTTTTTTCATCTATATATTGGCATTTGCTTGTGTTGTGTGCACTTCACAAACCCTGAGGCTTTCTGCTTGGTATCTCTCCTCAGCATTATTCTTGGTTGTGCTTTTTATGGCTAAAGAAAAACAAAAGCATCTAACAAAGTTGATGCTATCAGAAAATGGATTACCTGTAGCAAAGACATGGCACACTGGCAGCAAAAAATAGACTGCTGAAGCACATCTTAAAAAGGATAGACTCCAGAAAGAGATAAGTAATGTTTTAACTCTACACAATCATTGTCAAACCACAGTTTGAGAACTGTTTGCAGAATGAGTCCAGAGGAAGGCCACCAACAAGATACGTGGAAGTTAGAAAAACATGTTATGACCATAGACTACAGGAGCTAAAGATCTACAAAAGATCATCAAAGACAGGGAAGACATGCTAGTGGTATACAAGATCAAAAGCAAAGCTTGGGCAGGGCGAAGAGGGCAGCCATCTTGAGTGCAAGGAGTTAAGGTACAGTTCAGAAATGAAAGCTACTTCTGCACTGTGATCAGGACTAAAGAGATGAAGTGCTTTGTGGTTTGTTAGTGGTATAGTAACTGTATCAAGCAGCTTGTGGCATTACTAGAGAGTGTTTTGCTACAGTTTAAAGCAGAATTTGTTTTGGTCCTCAACTTGGACAGATGACCGTTTATTTTTGTCCTCAGCTTTCCTCTGCAGTCCCCAGACTGAGGACTAGCTCCAGGAGGTAGATGAGCTCATTATACATCTGCACAGAATCACATTAGGGAAATGTGAAAAGACCATCTTGGACTAGAAGGATAAATGTGGGGGCAGGGCATGGGTAGAAAACTATGGGTACTAGTGTTAACTTGCATTTCTAAAAGGGGTGACTACTGAAATTCTACATAATCCAAGTGTGAACCTTGGTATTGCAGAGCTGCAAGTCTGAAGTGATGCAATATATACTAAATCCAAGACCACAGTATGTCACTAAATTCACCTACTATATGGAACAGTGAATTTGAGATTAGTGTATATAAGCAGTGCAGATCACTATAACAACAGGTATTTGCTTTCTTTTTTTAACTTTACATATTATTTTTAATCACAATTTGATTTTCAAAGTATCAGGACTTGAAGTATCAGATTTGCACGTTCATTTGGGAGCCCTGTGAAAGTATGTTCAAGCAGAGAGGATTTTAAAAATACAGAATGAACTGCAGGAATGAATGTTGTTGTGGGATCAGCAGAAGCATTCAAGAGGAAATGAGACAGGTCATGAAATGATGAAGGAGAAAGCATGGATGGAGGGAAAGTTCAGTATTAAATGGACTGAAAGAGTAGCATTGATAGAATTTTCTCTCAGCCATCAAACAAATACAATGCTTAGATACCTTGACATGCTATTAAAGTGAACAAAAGCGCTCGTTTACTAAAATGTATTTTGCACTTTCCTGGTGATGGTATGTTTGTTTTTTGGCATTATGGTGCATGCCCTAGAATGCGAGTGCAAATGGGTGCAAAACAAACGCTCAACAAATAATCCAGCACTTCAAGCAAACTGTTCTCTCAATGGCAGCTTTATTGCACATCCAAAAATATGGCAAAAAAACAAACATAAAGTCCAAAAATGAAGAAAACAGTGAACGAGACAGCAGAAAGCAATGCTTCCATCTAAACAGGCCATCACCCCAGCAATCACTGGACGGAAACAGAAGCAACAGACCAGTTTTGCCCTCTGGTGTCCACAGTCTGCACTGCAAGCTGACATTCCAAATGCTTAGTATAGAAAAAAACACATTACATTTTACAATTATCCTCACTTATTTAAAGTGACCAGTTCATTGCACATTGTTCTGACACAGATATGTAATGCAAATAAGAAAAACCTATATGTATATATACAATACCTATACATATGCCATACCATGTAACTGAAAAAAAATGTAAAAGTCTCATTTAGACCTGGCTTGAACAGCGCCTAAGTTAATAATCCACATTCTCTCTTTTTTATCAAGGATATAGTGTTTGCTACCATCAGATACATTTTCTCCTTTCATAATATCTATACCGATATAAATAAAATGGACCCCCTCTATGTTCAATCATATGCTTATAAAGTGCACTTCTAGTACGTCTACAATTTAAATCACTAATATGCAGTGCTATTCTATGTTTAAAAGGCTGGGACGTCTGTCCTACATAGAATGCACCACATATAAATTACCCATTCAGTGCAACAAGTAATTAAAGATCTAATATCAAACACTTTATTGGTACTGATAGAGGTGAATGATTTTGTCTTGGACACTACCTTGCAATATGTGCAGTTGCCACAAAAATTACTACCTCTAGATTCCACAATCCCTGATCCAACACTTTTTGTCATACCTTTCTTAAAACCAGATAAACATTCCCCAATATTCCTACCTCTCCTATATCCAAAGGTACAGTTTTCAACCAAAATTTGATCAAAATAAGGATCTCATTACAAAATGTCCCAATATTTGTTCATTACTTCCTTAAACTTAAAAGTCTTGGTACCATACGTGGTAATAAATCAAGGACAAAGAGCAGGTACAACTCCACCATTCTTATCATCCAATCTCAATAAATCATTTGTGTTACCACACAAAGCAACAGAATAAACCTGGTCTGCTATCTTTGCATCATAACCCCTATTTAGAAATCTGTTTTTCATCTTAAGGGCTTCTGATACAAAGTCCTATTCTGAACTGCATATCCTGCATAGTCTCAAAAATTGAGCTTGTGGTATATTTCTTATAATGTGTCTCGGATGGCAACTGGAGGCTAACAAAACAGAATTTTTAGTAAAAGGTTTATGATATAAACTGGTAGCCAAAGTCCCATCAATTAATTTAGAAATATTGACATCCAAAAAGTCGATGTTGAACATCTGTATCGTTCCCACAAAAGCAAAAACATACTCATTATTTTTCAGATACTTTATAAAATCTTGCTGTACATCAAGTGGTCCATTCCAAATACAGCAGCAATCATCAAGGTATTGCCGCCACATGTTTAAATATCTGAGAAAAGGGTTTCTAACATCATATATTAACTGATGTTCCAAATACCCCATAAATAAATCAGCATATATAGGTGCAAAAGTAGCACCCATGGCAGTGCCCTTGATTTGTAAGTACCAGTCTCCTTTATACATAAAGGCATTATTTTCCAATACCAACCTCAACAGTATCAGCAAGAAATCTATTTCAGTCTCAGAAATTTTCTTAGATTCATATAGCCAAAACCTAACAGCCTTAATACCATCTTCATGCAGAATGCTTGTGTACAAAGATTGTACATCAAATGTACTTAATTAAGCATTCAGTGGTATTTGTATATCATTCATTAATGTTAGGAACTTGTTTGCATCCTTTATACGCACTCTAACATGCATCAGTAAATGTTTCAATTTTCTCTCCAAATGTACTGAAATGGATTCTGTAATAGACCCAATTCCCGAGACAATAGGTCTACCCAGTGGGTTATTCCTAGATTTATGAATTTTTGGTAGTAGATAAAAATAAAGTGACTGAGGTTCATTGATTCTCAGTTGTACTAAATCCTCATCAGTCAAGCCTTTGCTTTTAGCCTCCATCAAGCAATTGTCAATATGCAATTTAAATGATGAAACAGGATTAAATGAAATTTTACAATAAGCTGTTTTATCATTTAGTTGCTGTTTACTTTATTATCATATTCAACATTGCCCCACACCACAAAAGCATCCCCTTTATCAGCCTTCACGATAAATTTATTTTGCTAATCACATAACACTTCCCTTTGTGCAATATTAAGGGTACTGCTATAATTTTTAAGAAGAATGTGAAAATAATTTAGAAGTTTATTTAACATCTGTTAATCTTTCTAAAGATGAGGTGGAAGTTTTGAATAAAGGACTGGGGTTCGTGCCTAGTTTTTTTGTCTCTCATCGTGTTGTGGCATCTGATATTAAACGGTTTTGTCATGCACTGAATTTAGTTTTTTTACAATGCTAAACATGATACTAATGAAGATTATGACACAAGTTTTAGGTTCAAGAAATCCACATTCCAACCCCACTTATCATACAAGGGCGAAAATGTTTGAACAGAGGGTACTTCATGAACTACATGTAAGTCAATATTCTATTTTTAAAAAATGACAGCAGTAACCTTAGTATCACACAAAGAGAAGTGTTACGTAGTTTGCAAAATAATGAAAATTTGGTTATCACGAAGGCTGATGAAGGAGGTGTTATTGTGGTGTGGGATAATGTTGAATATGATAATGAAGTAAACAGACAACTAAACGATAAAAGAGCTTATTGTAAAATTTCATTTAACCCTGTTTCATCATTTAAATTGCAGTATCTGAATAATAATGAGTATGTTGTTGCTTTTGTGGGAACGATACAGATGTTCAACATCGACTTTTTGGATGTCAATATTTCTAAATGAATTGATGGCACTTTGGCTACCAGTTTATATCGTAAACCTTTTACTAAGAATTATATTTTGTTAACTTCCAGTTGCCATCCGAGACACATTATAAGAAATATACCACAAGCTCAATTTTTGAGACTACGCAGAATATGCAGTTCAGAACAGGACTTTGTATCAGAAGCCCTTAAGATGAAAAACATATTTCTAAATAGGGGTTATGATGCAAGGAAAGCAGACCAGGTTTATTCTGCTGCTTTGTGTGGTAACAGAAACGATTTATTGAGACTGGATGATTATAAGAATGGTGGAGTTGTACCTGCTCTCTGTCCTGGATTTATTACCACGTATGGTACCAACACTTTTTAAGATTAAGGAAGTAATGAACAAATATTGAGACATTTTGAAATCGGATCCTTATTTTGATCAAATTTTGGGAGAACACTGTACCTTAGGATATAAGAAAGGTAGGAATATTGGGGAATGTTTATTTGGTTTTAAGAAAGGTAAGACTAAAAGTATTGGATGAGGGATTGTAGAATCTAGAGGTAGTACTTTTTGTGGCAACTGTACATATTGCAAGTAGTGTCGAGGACAAAATCATTCACCTCTGTCAATACCAATAAAGTGTTTGATATTAGATCTTCAATTATTTGTCGCATTGAATGGGTAATCTATATGTGGTGCATTCTATGTAGGACAGACATCCTGACCTTTTAAACATAGAATAGCACTGCATATTAGTGATTTATTTATTTTATTTATTTAACATTTGTTAACCGGGAAAGTCCTACTTGAAATTAGCTAATTTTCCATCGATGCCTGGGGAGAAATGCTCTAGGCACAGGTCATAAAGATTTTGCACAAAAGGCATACCAGCTGAGAATCGAACCGGATAACATCTTGATGTGAGGTGACAATGCTGCCACTGCACCACTGTGCTGTCCATTTAAATTGTTGACGTACTAAAAGTGCACTTTATAAGCATATGACTGAACATAGGGGAGCCCATTTTATTTATATTGGTATATATAGTATAAAAGGAGAAAATGTATCTGATGGTAGCAAACATTATATCCTTGATAAAAAAAGAGAGAATGTGGATTATTAACTTAGGCGCTGTTCAAGCCAGGTCTAAATGAGACCTTTTAAAAAAAAATGCAGGTACATAGTATTATATATGTATAGGTATTGTATATATACATATAGGTTTTTCTTATCTGCATTACATATCTGTGTCAGGACAATGTGCAATGAACTGGTCACTTTAAATAAGTGAGGATAATTGTAAAATTTAATGTGTTTTTTTCTACATTAAACATTTGGAATGTCAGCTTGCAGTACACACTGCGGACATCAGAGAGCGAAACTGGTCTGTTGCGTCTGTTTCCGGCCAGTGATTGCTGGGGTGCTGGCCTATTAGGATGGCAGCATTGCTTTCTGCTGTCTCATTCATTGTTTTCTTCATTTTTGGACTTTATGTTTGTTTTTTGCCATATGTTTGGATTATGAACGGCTTTAGGAAGTATCACAAGATATGTGTAATACAGCTGCCATTGAGAGAACAGTTTTCTTATAGTGTTGGATTATTTGTTGAGTGTGTGTGTGTGTGTGTGTGTGTGTGTGTGTGTGTGTGTGTGTGTGTGTGTGTGTGTGTGTGTGTGTGTGTATATGTGTGTGTGTATACATATATATATATATATATATATATATATATTTATATATATATATATATATATATATATTTATATAGATATATATATCTACACATACATATATAGATCTATATATCTACACATACATATATAGATCTATATATATATATATATATCTACACATACATATATATATATATATATATATATATATATATATATATATATGGGTCTAGGACTATTCACTAAAAGCACATTTCACTGAAACACATTTGACTGTACACAATTCACTGAAAGCTCAATTCACTGAAAACACAATTCACTGAAACACATTTCACTGAAAGTTATATATGGCCTTTTCCCCACTGTAGTGCGACCCTGGAGTTAGACTATATAGTAAGGCGGGGTGTGGGGGGCACCACCCCTCACATTGGGGGGTGTGAGGGCTGTAGCCCCCCCCACCTATTTTGAATATTTTAAACTATACACATGAATACTTGCAATTTCAATAAACTACTCTTTTCTAAACTTAATATATATCTCCCCACATCCCCCATTACTATATATGCTAACTCCAGTGTCGCACTACAGTGTGCGGTTGTGCGCATAGCGCAGCTCCGGTTAACCAAGGTTAAACTTCTTCTGGCTCCGCCAAGTCTGCTCTTCAAATTTTCCCTTAAAGAAGCTCTACTCTTAGTATAATCAGACTACTCACTATATTATAAGCCTAGCACTTGTTCTCAAAACTTCTCTGCTAAGTAAGCACTCTCATACTAAGTAAAGCACTACATCCACCTACCACCCCTGTGAATATCCACTTCCCTTAAAGGCACAGCACTCCCTTATACTGTTCTAGCATGTCGAGTGGTAGATTACTGGCGTCCTCTCCAGTTCAGCTGGTTAATCTGGGTATCTTGAGACAATGCTACAATTGTCTCATGTACACAGACAACCCTCTCCTCCTCCCAACAAACACAAATGCATGTGAGAGATGCAACTATATAGCCAAACTGGAGGCTGAACTCTCTCAACTCACACACACAACAAACCCAGTCCCACATAGACCCACCACAACTGCAAACCAAACACATAAAAACACAAAGACATACTCGGAGGCTCTAATAAAAAAATTACCAAAACAACAGAGGCTCCCAAAGCAGACATCCAAAAATCCACCACCTCAAAACAAAACACATGCAACACATACTTCAATAAATCAGTGTGTCAACCAATCACAGCCCTTAAGGCCAAACACCATGCCTGATACACTAGTAATAGGTGACTCTATAGTCAGACACACTGATGTCCTGCTTACCAGGCTGAACAAGGAGAGGGTGACTGTGAGCTGCCTATCGGGAGCTAGGATCCGCCACATAACACATGCACTCAGGTCACTCCAAAGCAAGTACAAATATGACTGCGTCATTGTCCATGCTGGCGTGAATGACCTGAGACGTACCTCCCTGGACTACATGAAAAGAGACATAGAGGAGCTCTCTGATTATGTAGCCCAGGCTGGTATGACCCTGACCCTGAGCAGCATCTTGCCCTCACCAAGAATGATGCCACAATACAAAGACAAGATGATCAGCTTTAACAATTGACTTAAGTACTGGTGTCATTCTAAGGGGATCCAATGTCTGTCTGCCTGGGATGACATGTTGGACAAGCCACGCTGCTTCGCAAGAGATGGCTTACTCCTGTCACCACTGGGCTTCCGGATATTGGCTAAGGCTCTTGCCACCCCCATAGTGCCTTTTTTAGGCAAGGCTCAAAAGACAAACCCACCTCCTTAGAAAACAAAAATGGAAAAAAAAAACTAAGGGTAATGCTGCTCAACGCCAGAAGTCTAAATCTCAAGATGCAGGCACTCGATGCACTCCTCAGCATGGAGAACATCGACGTCTGTGTAGTAACTGAAACCTGGTTCAAGGCTCCTGAGAGCACCCCAGCGCTACCAGGCTATACCCCGTATCATGCTTTTCAGCCCCAAAACCCGGGCCGAACCACAAAGGGAGGGGGAGTGTCCATATTCATCAAGGACACCCACTCCTCCAGGTTAGTAGCAACACATGAAGCATCAGAGACCATACAGGTGCAACTAACCATAGGCAAAACTGCTATACAACTTGTAGCATATTACAGACCACCCTCCCAATCTCAGGAACCCCACTCAGCCTTCCTGAAGACATTGGAGGATATGAATGTATCACAAAATACCATCATACTGGGAGACTTCAACTACCCAAACATAGATTGGGTACATTATTCTAGCCCTAACACCCTAGCCCAAAGGTTCCTGGAATTCATAAATTCAAATGCACTGGAACAACTAGTCACCTCTCCCACTAGGGGAGATAATACACTAGACCTGATCATCACAAACATGGGGACAAAATGCTCCACACCGGAGGTATACCCCTCACTAGTGAGATCTGACCACAAACTAATCACCCTGGATATACATATCCCACCTCCACCCCCAGCATAAAAGACCACAGTGAAAAACTTCTCAAAAGCAGACTTCACTCTTCTTAAGACTGAGATGGTATCCTTTAAGCCCACTGGGCCAGTGGATACCACATCCCACAATGCCGAATCCTTCACAAATGCTTTCTATGGACATCTCCAAGAAAGCATGGATCATGCAATCCCAAATAAATCCAAGTCCCTCTCCACCAAAGGCAAGCATCCTGTCTGGTGGACCTCAGCCATTAACAAACTGTATAACAAAAGAAGGAAGGTACTGCACGTCAGAGCAAATTCCCATGAAGGGAAGACGTCTCTGATCAACATTAGCAGAAAACTACGTTCTCTCATAAAAACATCCAAGGCAAACTTTGAGAGAAAAATCACTAAGGACACTAAAGATAACCACAAAGCCTTCTTCAGCTATGTTAGAAACCTGGGTGGAAACCCTCAGATATGCTCAGAGTTAATTCACAACAACAAAAATTACACTGAACCCACAGACATTGCCAACATTCTGGCTGACAGGTTCAGTGCAAATTTCTCCCCTCCCTCACCCCCAAAAGAAGAAATACTTATCCCAGCTGAATGTAATCTCCCTGTCATCTCAGATGTCCAAGTGAGAACCGCCCTCAACAAAGCTAAAAACACAGCATCAATGGGACCTGACGGTATCCCGGGTTGCGTGCTACGTGAACTCCAAGAGCAGCTAAACTTGCACATAAAAATGCTACTTAACCTTAGCCTTACTACAGGATATGTACCTGAACACTGGCGTACAGCAACAGTGGTCCCACTCCACAAAGGGGGTACCTCTACAGACCTTGGGAACTACCGCCCCATAAGCTTAACCAGCCTAGTCTGCAAAGCTATGGAAAGAATCATTATGGAACTCATAAACAGAGACATAGGGGACCTACAGACACTTGGCCCCACCCAGTTCGGCTTTGTAAAGGGCAGATCCTGCCTTTTGAACCTGGCTGACTTTTTCGAAACAGTCACTAGAGCCATTGATGAGGGCAAAGCAGTCCATACAGCCTACCTGGACTTGGCTAAGGCCTTCGACACAATACCCCACTCAGGCATCGTAGATAAGTTCAACAGATTAAACGTAAACCCTTATGTCACTAGATGGGTTGCAAACTGGCTAAAGGATAGAACCCATAAAGTTAAAATCGCTGGAGCAATGTCAGACTCAAAGCCAGTCACAAGTGGTGTCCCACAGGGATCTGTACTGGGACCCCTCTTGTTCGGCATTTATTTCTCAGATGTTAAAGCAAACATGGGAGGGTTGTGGCTGACAAAGTTTGCAGATGACTGCAAACTAGGCGCCACAGTCGATACACCAGCGGACACATGCATCCTACAAAAAGGCCTCACAGAAACAGACAACTGGTGCCGGAGTCACGGCCTTAAACTAAATGTATAGTCATCCCCTTTGGGAAAAACAAAGTACCCACAAATTATCACATAGACAGCAACCCACTGAGTACGGAAAAAATGATCAGAGACCTAGGGACCCAAGTCAACAGTGACCTCTCATTTGACACCCACGTTGCCAAAGTGGTTAGAAAAACATTCTACCTTGCACACCTCATCATGAAGGGATTCACATCCAGATCCAAGGATGTCATTGTACCCCTATACTCCTCCCTCATCAGACCCATGATTGAGTACAGTGCCTCATTTGGTATGTACCTCACCCGGCATTTGCAACAGCTGGAGAGACCACAAAAGTACCTCACCAAGAGGATCAAGGGTCTCCAACATATGTCTTATTCTGCCAGACTAAAGAAACTTCAGCTCTATTCAGTAGCATACCGCCTGCTCAGAGGTGATCTCTGCCTGACGTACAAGGCCATGTCCAATCAGGATCTGATGGACATGCTCCATCTCAAAAAATCCAAATCCATCAGGACCACGAGAGCTAAAGACTTAAACCTCGGCACAAGTATGAATAGGACATGCTGGAGGGATAGATTCATAACCCAGAGGCTTCCCATGCTTTGGAACAAGATCCCAGTTCATATTAGGCAGAGCCCCTCACTGACTCTCTTCAAGAGAAATCTTGATGAGTGGATGGGAGATCATAAGTTTACCCCAGTGGTCACATCTGTGTCTCTGCTAGAAAGGGGCACAGTAAACTAATTCTGTTATATAAGGGGACCTTCATTGTGTCACTACTAGACAGAGGCACTGTATTCTAAATTTATTCTGTACATTTTTGTACCATTTCATGGGGTGGCAAAAGCCACATCACTATGGCTAGGCTTACAAATGCACCAGGGCAGATAGCCTAGTACTAAACTATGAAACTATGAAACTATATATAACTTTCAGTGAAATGTGTTTCAGTGAATTAAGTTTTCAGTGAATTGCACTTTCAGTGATTTGTGCACAGTCATTTGACTTTCAGAGAAATGTGCTTTCGGTGAATAGTCCTAGACCCATATATATATATATATATATATATATATATATATATATATATATATATATATGTGTGTGTGTGTGTGTGTGCGTGTATTTAAGTGTGTGTGTGTGTGTGTGTGTGTGTGTGTGTGTGTGTGTGTGTGTGTGTGTGTGTGTGTGTGTGTGTGTGTGTGTGTGTGTCTGTGTGCCTGTGTGTGAATGTATTTGGTGCTGATCAAACTGGTCTTATTTTGCAATTAAGAGATATCCAAGAACTCAAGCTTAGATTTAAGCAAATGGAGGGAAATAATAGCATAGATTCCGTAAAGCCTGAAGAAGCCATTTCCGGACAGAGCAGCACGCCGAATGAAGGCTTCTGCTCACCTGTTGCATATGCGATTTCAGAAAACACACTAAAAGCAGTCCAAGTATTTAGATATTCAGTGTAGCATAATTAGGGATTCTGTGCATGCAGGTCTGATTCCAAAACATATGATTTGCACATAACTCGACTTAAAGGCAACAAATTGCTATACCAACAATGTTTCTTAAATCCTCAGCATATGCTTATGAACCCCAGTGAATTAAAGTGAATACTACATACTTTGGCCAAATCTGAAGTAAAAAACAAAAATGTATAAAAATGTATCCTGCTATTAATGAACTGCAACAGGCTGCAGTGATACAAGCCATAAATGAAGCTGTGGCTGTGCACCCTAGAAGGCAGCCAACTATAGTCACAGCAAGGCTGCAATTAAACCATTTGTCAGACCAGCAAATCATTGACAGATACTGACTAGAGAGACAACTGGTGCAGGATGTCTGCAACATGTGTGCCTCATTCTTGTCTGTGCAGACCCTGTGAGGAAACCCCATCCCCCTTGAAACCAAAGTGTGTCTCAGTCAGAGTGTACTTGCATGTAGAACATTCCAGAGACACATGGGAGAGGCTGTAGGAGTGTCACAGACAGCTGACACCCATATACTGGCAAAATTCCTGGAAGCAATGTGCAGCAAGGTGGATTTATTTATTTATTTATGTATTCATTAATTCATTGATTGATTCATTTATTCAGTTAGTTAGTTATTGACCTTTGATTAACGGGAAAGTCCAACTGGGTAGAAGTCCATTTTCAGCAGAGGCCTGGGAAGAAGAGCTCCAATTTATTACAAAAGATTTTAAGAATAATAATTTTACAATCTTCAGAAATAAAACAAAAATATCTGTAGTTTAAATAATTATAATAAATTAAACATGATATAAAAACATTGGTTAAGAATCAATACAAGCTATATGACAATCATTTAACATTTGGAGAAATTTTATATAGTTTGCAGACAAATTAAAGGTAAGTTAGTCTAATATAAAGAGAAATTGCAATACGAAGTGAGGGAAAAAGGCTTATGGTATATTTAGAGAGAAAATCAGAAAAGATAATTTGATAGAAGTAAAGAAATAAATGAAGAAAGCAAAGTAAGGAGTTTTAAGGAATGAGAAGGTACTTGTTCACATTTAGGGATATAGTTATCCCAGTTTTAAGCAAGAACAGAACCAGATTTTAGCTAGCAAGTCTTTCATAGGTTCATAGGTAGGTACTAGGCTATTGGCCCTAGGGCCTATACAAGCCTAGCCAAAAAGGTACCCTGGCTTTCGTCACCCAAGAAAATTATTTTCCTGTGCCCCTGTCAAGCAGAACCACAGAAGTGATCCCCGGGGTGAATTTCGTATTACTCATCCAATCGTCAAGATTTTTCTTGGATAGTGTTAATGAGGAGCTCTGTTTGACAAAGATAGATAGTCTGTTCCAGAGTATGGGAAGTCTCTGGGACAGGAATCTATCCCTCCAGCATGTTCTGTTTATTGTGGTGACAAGGTTTAGGTCCCTAGAGCGTGTAGCTCGGAGGGATTGGGATTTCTTTAAGTGGAGCATGTCCAGCAGCTCTGGGTTTGACATAGCTTTGTATGTTAGGCAGAGATTGCCTCTGAGTAGGAGATATGCGATGGAGTAAAGCTGGAGTTTTTTGAGACGGTCTGCGTAAGGCATCTGTTTGAGGCCAGTAATCCTCTTTGTGAGGTATTTTTGTGGCCTTTCCAGTTGTTGTAGATATCTTGTGAGGTACATACCAAAAGGGGAGTTGTACTCTATAATGGGTCTAATGAGTGATGAGTAGAGGGGAACAATGACCTCTTTTTTTCTGGATGAGAAACCTTTTCTGATGAGGTGTGCCACATACAAGGATTTCCTGACCACTGTGGCAATGTGATTATCAAAGGATAGACTACTGTCCACCTGTGTCCCAAGGTCTCTTATCACACTTTCAGTGTTAAGTAGACTACTGCCTTTGTGGTAGTTCATGGGTACAGAGTTTTTACCAAAGGGGATGACAATGCACTTTTTGGCATTGAGCTTGAGACCATGTCTTTGACACCAGGCATCTGTCTCAGTGAGGCCCTTTTGTAGGATGTCCACATCTTTAGGAGTTTCAATTATGGCTCCTAGTTTGCAGTCATCTGCGAATTTAGTTAGCCAAAGACGTTCTGTGTTAGCCTGTACTTCAGAGAAGTAGATACGAAACAGGAGAGGACCCAGGACTGAACCCTGTGGTACTCCACTTGTCACTGGTCTGAAGTCTGATTTAGAGTCTGCTACTTTCACGGTGTGGATTCTGTCAGTAAGCCAGTTGGCAACCCATCTTGTGACATAGGGATTTATACCTAGTTTAGTCAGTTTATCTATAATTCCAGAGTGGGGGATGGTGTTGAACGCCTTGGCGAGATCTAGATAGGCTGTGTGAACCACCTTACCCTCATCTATGGCTTTGGTGACTATTTCAAAGAAGTCTATCAAACTGTGTGGGGTCCAGAGTTTGGAGATCTCCAATGTCTTTGTTTGAGTTCCATGATGATACGTTCCATGGCCTTGCAGACGAGGCTCGTCGGGCTAATGGGGCAGTAGTTCTCGGGGTCTGTTGTGGCCCCCCCCCCTTTGTGGAGTGGGATAACTGTTACAGTGCGCCATTCAATGGGCACAAAGCCTGAGGTGAGGCTTTGATTGAACATGGTACTTAGGTGGGGTGCCAGTTCATTCTGTAGTTCATGTAGAAGGCAGCCTGGGATGTTGTCAGGTCCCATGGATGCTGTGTTCTTGGCTTTGGAGAGTGAAGTTTTTATCTGTGCAGCCATGATTACAGGAACTTTGCATTCTTCCAGTATAAATATGGGCCCTTTAGGGGGTGAGAGGTGGGTAAAGTTAGCACTGAACCTATCTGCCAGGATGTTGGCAATATCAGTTGGTTCTGTATATTTAATGTCATTGTGCTGTAACTCAGAGCAGATCTGAGTGTTGCCATTGAGATTTTTGACATAGCTATAGAATGCTTTGTGGTTGTCTTTAGAAGCAGTGGCAATTTTGTTTTCATAACTAGCTTTGGAGGATTTTATGAGGGATCTCAGCTTCTTACTGAGGCTGACCAGGGAGTTCCTCCAATCATGGGATTTTACTCTTTTTTGCAACAGTTTCTTTCTTCTGTTGTAGAGTTTGTTTATGGCAGAACACCACCAGATTGGCTTCCTTTTTTTGGAGGATAGCATCTTGGTTCTGTTAGGGATAGCATGATCCATGCACTTGTGTAAGTGCTTATAAAGTGCATTTGTGTAGGATTCAGCAGTCACACCTCTATTGTCCATCTGCATGGGTGTCATGAAGTTTGCCACTTCTGTCTTAAGAAGCGTGTAGTTGGCTTTGGAGAATTTTTTTACGGTTGTTTTCCTAATGGGGGGTGGGGGGGTGGGAGCGGGATGTGGATATCTAGGGTGATTAGCTTGTGGTCAGATCTGACCAACGAGGAGCTGAACTCTGATGTGGAACACAAGTCACCCATGTTGGTGATGACCAGGTTTAGTAAATTGCTGCCCCTGGTGGGGTGTGGGTAAGTTGATCCAAAGCGTTGGAATTGATGATTTCCAGAAAATGTTGAGCAAAAGAGTTGGTACATGAGTAGTTTTCTCAGTTAATGGTGGGGTAGTTGAAATCACCCATTATTAGAGTGTTGGGTTGTACCTTAATATTTTCCAGTGTATCAAGAAAAGAGGAGTGGGAGGAGGTGGGGGGTCTGTAGCAAGCTACAATCTGGATTGTGGTTTTGCCCAGGGTTAGTTGAACTTGGATAATCTCGGATGCATTATGCTGAACAACTAGCTTGGAGGTGTGGATATCCTTAATGAATATGGACACGCCTCCACCTTTAGTGTTTCGGTCCAGGTTTGGTGGCCGAAAGGTGTGGTATGAATTATAGCCTGGTAATGCAGGGGTGCTCTCTGGAGCTTTGAACGAGGTCTCTGCCACTGCAGAGATGTCAATGTTCTCCATTTTAAGGAGTGCCTCGAGTGAGTGCATTTTGAGGTTTAGACTTCTAGCATTGAGTAGCATTACCCTCAAATTTTGCTTGCTTGTACCTGTTATGGTGGTGAATTTGTCATTTGAACCTTGCCTCAAAAAGACACTATAGGAGTGGCAAGAGCCTTTGCTAGTATCCGGAATCCCAAAGGTGACGGGTGCAGGCCATCTCTGGCAAAGCAGCCTGGTCTGTCGATCATGTCATCCCAGGCAGACAGATACTGGATTCCCTTAGAATGATACCAGAAGCTTAGCCAATTGTTAAAGTCAATCATTTTGCCCTTGTACTGTGGTGTCATTCTGGGTGATGGCAGGATACTACTCAGGGCTAGGGTCATACCGACCTGGGCTACAAGATCGGAGAGCTCCTCCATGTCTCTTTTCATGTAGTCCAGGGAGGTATGTCTCAGGTCATTCACACCAACATAGACAATGACAGAGTCATATTTGTACTTGTTGTGGAGTGACCAGAGTGCGTGTGTTATGTGGTGGATCCTGGCACCTGACAGGCATCTGCCAGTAACTTTTTCCTTGTTTAGCCTGGTGAGTGGAACATCAGTGGGCCTGACTATATATGTTGGGTACTTTATGCCTTATGGGTTGTAGTTGACTGGCACACTGAGTATGTGGGCTATGTATCATTTGGGTTGTGTTGGGGGGTGGAGGTTGCTTGCATTTCTGCTTTGGAGATCTCTGTTGTTTGGGCAGATATGTACTGAGAGCCTCCGTGAATGTAGGTGTGTGTTTTGTGCTTCTGTGTGTGTGTTTTGGTGGTGTAGGTTTTGAGGGACTATGTGATGAGTGTGGTGCGGTGCAAGTGTTTACCTTCTCCTCTTGACTGTCTAGGCCAGTCTTTGGTGAAGAGAGCTTTGCTTTCAGTTTGGCTATATAATTGCATTTCTCACAGGCCGTAGTGTTGGGTGGTAGGAGGAGAGGGTTGTCTGTGTACATGAGGCAATTGCTGCATTGTCCCAAGATGCCCAGATTAATCAGGTAGACAGGAGAAAACACCGGGAGCTGACCTTTAGACATGCCTGAATAGGTGCTTATTTATTAAGTACTAAAAACTGTTTTCCTCTAAACAAGTGAGGAAAGTTGAGTGCTGTAGTAATTTGTAACTTATTTAGTGCTTACAATGAGCTCTGAATAAGTGCTGCCATCAAAGAAACAGATGAGTGCTAAAACTAAAAAGCTGGCTAGTTGCAAGGGAAATTTTGAAGAATCATTGACAGATACTGACAGAGTGGTTTTGAAAGATGGGAAGGAGGGTGTAGATATAATGGATACGGGTAAGGCGTTCCAGGCCTTAGCAACCTTGGATGAGTACAGACAATGCCCAGCAGATTTGATAGGTTTGTAGACAGACAGAAGATTTTGGTCACTGATTCACAATTATCAACTGGAAATATAGTGTAAAATGGTTTTTAGTGCTGAGCAGACAGATGGATACTGGATAATTTTATAGCTGATAAGAAGCTGTGTATGTATTAGCAGATATATACAGTGGTGGGTTCTGAAAGGGGTATTTATTGCAAATTTAGCATCCTTGTTACAGCATCATTCAAGTTTTAATTTTTGGGAAGCCTGGAGATTAGTAAGGATGGAAGCACCATAAAGAAGTGTGAGGAGGAAATCAGTAGTGCAAGTATAGTTTTAGTTGCATCTGTGAGAAGGTTTTTGGCTCTGTAAAGCATTCTTAGTTTTTGATGATTTTTTCTTATGCAATTTTGTCGATGCAGATTGAATGTAAGATTAGCATCTACTATCACACCTAATAATTTGCTATGAGAAGTGACTTCAATGGTTGTATTAACAAGAGAGGGGTTTTTAAATTTAGTTTTTTTTTGGTTTTGTTTTTTTTGTTTTTTTCAAGAGACAGGGATTTGAAGGAAAAGTAGTAGATTGTTTTTTTTTCAGGGTTGAGCATGAGGTGTGAGTTACAAAGCCATGTTTCAGTGGCTGTTACAGCTATATGAGTAAATGTTTCGAGGTGTACCATGTTGTCAAATGTGCAGATTATAGTAGCATCATCTGGATATTGTATTAGGATGCCCTGTTGTATGGATGTACGGAGGGTGTTGCTGAAAATGTTAAAGAGGTGGTGACCAAGTATAGAGCCTTGTTGTGACTGGGAGATAAGGAGAGAGCAGGGAGTGCCATTTTACTGACTGATACTAACTGGGCAGGTAGATTTTAAACCAGAAAAAAGTGGGCCGAGTGAGACCTAGTGAGGACATTTGAAGTCAAAACTTGCTGTGACAAACTGTGTTGAAGGCTTTAGACAAGTGTAGAAATAAGGAAGAGACTAATTTGTCATTATCTCTAGCTCTATTGACAATATTTGTATAGGTTAGAAGGGCAGTGCTAGTACTATGGGAAGTATGGATGCCATATTCTATATGGGCTAGGATTTGTTCCTACAGGAGATAGCCTAGTAATTGTTTTTGAATGCATTTTTCAAGTATTTTGGTGAGGAGGGATAAGATTGCAATACGTCTAATGTTATTAGTGTCTATTGAATTTCCTCCTTTGTGAGAGGGATAACATGTAACTTTTTCCATTTTTAGTTACTTGCTTAGAAGGTCATCAGTTGAAGAAGAGCATGGTATAAGTTTGTTTAGGAGCAGTTTTATATAGGATATAGGTACAGGTTTGAAGGTGAAAGAAGATGTGGTGATATGTGGTTGTTGGACAGGGTTGGGATTAGATGCTGAGGAATCCTTGGTCAAAGATGCTATACTATCTGTGAAATAACAGTTGAACTGTATTGCAGTTTAGAGTGGTGAGTTATCGGGAGAGGAGTTTGGGTTGAATTTCTGGCCAAGATGTAAGATTTCTTTAATGGATGTCCAACATTTTTTATGTTTGTGTTTAATATTATTCTGAAAGTTATTATAGTATAGTTTTTGTCTTCATTTATTTGCTTTTAAGTATTATTATGAACCAGATTTTCAAGATATTGAGGTGGTTTATTTTTTGCCATTCTTTTTATGCTTTTTCTCTATCATGCATTAGCATTCTATTATTTTTGGATAGCCAGTTTGCATGATTTGTTTTTAGTCTCTTCCTTCTAGGAGGTGCAAGGCTTTTTAGAATATTTAGAAAAAGTTGTATTGAATTCATTTACAACATTGTCTAATGGGAAGAGTTTTAGTAAGTTCCAGTTAATAGATGATACTTTAGTGAGGAACATGTCTAAATTAAACTTGGAAAGGTTGCGAACTATTTTACAAATATTCTGTTTAAGTGGATGTGTGAGATGTCTGGTTATATAGATTGGGAGATGATCACCGAGAGTCTGACATTATACCTGTGGTAGGGTATTTGGATTCAGTCTAATAGGGAATTTTATGTCTTGTTATAATGTGTGGGGCTATTAATTAGTTGTGTGAAACCATGTAAGTTTCATGCTAGATGTATGGGAGTTAGGGTTTATGTCCAACCAATTGACATTCACATCACATAGTAATATGTTTTGTTGTGGGAATGTTACGGATATCCAATGTAGGATATCTTCTAGTATATCTATATTGTCTCCAGCAGGGATGTAAAGAGCAGTAATACATACTTGTTTACAATTGTTTATTTTGAGGAAAGCAGTAATAAGCTTACATTAACTGAATTTTGGTAATGGTTTGCTGTAAGGGGAAATGCAGTTAGTGTGGGAATAATAAAGCAATACCACCACCTTTCATCTTTATATGGTCATTATGGATGACATTATAGCTAGGAGGTATAATTTCAGAGTCATTTATAAGGGGTTTAAGCCAGACCAGCATTTAAGCCAGACCAGCAATGACTACATAAACTTACCATCCACCCCCATGGAGAGGAGAACTGTAACACAAAAGTTCTATTGCATTGCAATCTTCCCCAAGTACTCAGTGCAGTAAATTGCACACACAAACTAATAAGACACCAGTACATCTTGAAGCAGACAAATGCATAAACAAAAAAGACTGCCAAGCCATCAGCTGCTAATTTGTGTGTGCAGCAGATGGCAGCATAACAAACATCATGGCAACAAACCCTAGAAGCGTCCATAATGCTGCTATATGGAGGGACAGCAGACTGAGGGCTGCATTCCAGCAAGTTGAAATACCTAAAGGACTACTACTGGGTAAGTACAGGAACACAGCTAGGATATAAGCTAAGGATACCCTTCACAAAGGTATCCATTCTGATGAAATGTGTTTTCAACACCCACAACAGGAGACTGTGGTTATCCATTTGAGCCATGGCTAAAGACCCTGCAAAGGAGGCCTACAATAGAGCCCAAAAACAACCAAAAACACCAAAGTGTATGTGTTTGGTGTTCTGAACGTTAGGTGCAGATGTCTGGACACATTTGGGGGGGTTCACTGCAATGCATACAGAGAAGGCAGCACAGATGATAATAGTGTGTGCCGCGCTACACAACATGCTAACTAGAGAAAATGGTGGTCTTCCAGCTGCAGGTGGGGGTGAACTACCCCAAGTACCCCAGATGTGGAAAGATAACATCTAACTGGTATCAGAGCTGGAGCAAGATGATGTATTTGGCAGAAGACACAGACATAGGCAACGTAGGGTGCAACCATAAGTGCAGGCCCAGGGAACACTACAGCATCAGACAAACATCTTTTAGTCATGACAAGCCACACGTACACAGATTAAACATTGATGTTCAGGTGTTGTCCCACAATAGCAGCACAGACTGTATCTAGTGGCAAATGCCCACTAATTGTACACAGTGAGCAACCAACATAAAACCATAATCATAATCATAATATATTACAATATGGATATACACAAGTGTGTCACAACAAGGATTATCAACTCAAGGCACAAATGACACAGGTATGCATAGACACTCAGATTGTTATATCACTACATGGAAAAAACAATAAGGGGAATGCATCAGTGCTGCACATTCCTATCTCTATGGTATAACAACATAAAGAAAAGAAACCACACAGGACATGCAGAATGTTTAATAGCCACATAAAAATATATCACAGTAAAGTGTCAATTGAATAATATGAGCCAGCTATGTTTATGACACTGGTGTATGCACTCTAACATAGTCTAGAGCAAACAAAAAAGGCCAGGAAGCACGTACTACTCAAAAACTGTTACCACGTTAAAAATAATATAATATTAATTTATTACATAAAATGAAGCGCTTTTTGTCGTCCTCTTTGGGACAACTTCTTCAAATTGAACACACACTTTACATCCACCTTATTTATGCATTTTCTCAATCATGTGATCAAAGACTCTATTTCCTTAACATAAAACATTGTATCCCTGTTTCATTACAAAGTAGTGCCAAATAATGTCATGAACACATACACCATACGCTAATCTTTCCTAAAAAATAGATAAAAATATATGTTTTAATTACTTAATATTTAAACAACTTAAAATAGTTAAAAATAAATTATATTCAAATTCCTTAATTTTAGGAGACATGCTATATTGCAATGGTCATTAAGGCCAGGTTCTTGAAAGGCGTTCGTTCTAATTTGCCATGTTAGTTCACGATCTTCCAACAATAAATTTAATGGTCCACCTCTTAAATCAAAATGAACTTGATCAATGATCCTAAATTTAAATTTATGGCCAACAAAGAGTGTAACATGTTTTGCCAAACCATTTTCCAATTTTCCATTAACAATAGCATAGTTATGTTCATATACTCGATCTCGGAAACGACGTTCCGTTTTCCCTATGTAAAATGCTTTACAGAGTATACACGAAGCTAAGTAAACAACTAATTTTGAGTTACAATTTACTTTACAATTAGTGTAATAACATTTATCATTTACAAGAAATGTTATACCTGTAGCCATATGTTGACACATGCTACAACTATTACAAGTAAACATTTCTACATTTTGACATATTGTTTTTTGTTTATGGGATTCTAAAATTTGTTTTAAATTTCTGCCTTTCCTGTAAGTAATTCTAGGATAATTATTAAACAGTGTAGACAAATTTTTATCACGTTTTAATAGGTCCCAATTTTTATATATGATGTACTTAATAGTAGTACTATCTGAGTTAAACGTAGTGATAAAGCTGCAATCAAATGTCATGTTATTGTTTCTACTAATGTCTGTTGTTCTTTTTGTTATTAATTGGTTACTATTTACAAGATCACAGACTGTCTCCTTAACTTCCGAATTTACAACCACATCTGCATTATACAGTGAATGACTTGTTGTAAGGAGAGGCAAAATTAATCCATTTTCGCGTTTTGTTCTCACTTCTGATAATACAGAACTTATTAAATCTTTTGGATAACCTCTTTTTGAAACATTAAATCTAATAGTTCACATTCTATATCAAAATCACTATTTAGGGAAATCATCCTGGCAGCTCTTATAACTTGCCCTTTAATGATCGCCCGTTTTTGTGACTGTGGGTGAAAACTACTATACTGCAAATAAGAATTACAAAACGTCTTTTTTCAAAAAATTTTAGAAATATATCTACTATGGACGTCATCTTTAATTAAATTAACGTCTAAGTATTCAATATTTTTATCTTGGTAATTATAAGTAAATTTAAAAAAACTAGTTGTATTATTAAGGTATTCTATTAAAGAAACTGCCTTATCTTTGTTGCCTCGAAAAAGTATAAAAATATCATTGAGGAACCGTGTATAATAGCAGATGTTAGTCATCCATTCAGGGTGTTCAAAAATATAAGTCCTTTCCCAAAATACCATTACGGTGTTAGCAAAACTGGCTCCACATGGGGAGCCCATTGCTACATCGCATTTTTGTAGAAACAAATCATTATAAAAAGAAAAATAATTATTAGTAAGTATAATATCTAGTAAAGTTGTAACCAAATAAATTTCATTACGTGACACACCTTTTCTAGTAAGTGTAAGGTCTACCCATTCTATTCCTTCAAGGTGCGGAATAGAAGAGTAAAGATCCATAACATCAATTGTGATAAAGTTAATATCATGGTCAAATGGTATGTTATTAATATTTGCCAAAAATGACCATGAATCTTTACACACCTGGGGCTCAGTCTTCAAATGTTTTTTTAATAAATGGTCAACAACTTTTGCGCATGCATAAGTAATCGAATTACGTCCATCAACTAAAGGACGAAACGATGGATTAACAGTATCTTTATGAATTTTTGGGATTGCGAAAAGGACAGGAATTTTTGGCCAACTAATGATCATGTAATTATATAAGTTTATATCAATATAACCTTCAATGAACAGATCGTTAATGTAACTTTTAATATGAGAATAAGCAACATTAACTTCGTTGATAGACACCTTCTCATAGGTGTCACTCTCCAAAATATTGTTAACACGTTTTTGGTAATCAAATAAATCAAAAATTTCAAGACCCCCACCTTTGTCCGGTTTTATTACACGCACATTTAAACTTTTGAACATATTAAGTGCAGAATGTTCATTGCTGGTAATATTTTTTGGTTCCGTTTTACTATAGAACAAAAGATTGTGATTATCCAATAAATGTCTCAAATCTAGTTCAGTAATTAACTCAAATAAATTTAAAACCGGATGTAAAGGGGGGTTAAATTCACTAGCAACTTTAAACTGTTGGGGTCCAAACTCAGAATCACCCAATAAAGTTTTCAAATTCAATTTTCTTACAAATAGTTTTAAGTCCTTGATTATCTGTACCAAATCGGTCTTATAAGATGGTACAAAAGTATTGCCTTTTGCAAGAAGTTCAACGAGGGATACAATGTTTCGTGTTAAGGTAATAGAGTCTTTGATCACATGACTGAGAAAATGCATAAATAAGGTGGATGTAAAGTGTGTGTTTAATCTGAAGTTGTCCCAAAGAGGACGACGAAAAGTGCTTCATTTTATGTAATAAATGAATATTATATTATTTTTAACGTGGTAACAGTTTTTGAGTAGTACGTGCTTCCTGGCCTTTTTTGTTTTCCGGAGTTACAAAGTTTTAATAGTTCATTTTTTTGATAGTCTAGAGCAACCTCGATAACATCTTATACCATGGTCTGCTCTTCTCTGACCATGTACAGAAAAATGTTGCCCTGTTTACTCCACAGAGGAGATTGCTGAGGTGACAACACCATGTTGAGGTGAAGGAGCATAACTGCAAGCTGACATGCTTGTTGTGACTGTGGACCCACCAACAGTTGAACTCTGTGCAGATTTGACCACAGACAGTGATTCTCGATGGCCAGTGGTGGTTCTGCAGACAAGTAGCCTGCATCTCCCAGGTTGCACTCTGCTGAGCACAGTCAGGAAGCACAGAATCCTGATGGTAGTACGACACTGCTGCAGTATTGTAGAGGCCAGGGTTTCTTCCAACCATGCCACAGCTGACAGACTCTCTTTCTGAGTTGTCAATGCAACCATTATCTCATCATATCTGTGCTCTTGTCCTTCATGCCTCACATGTAGCTGGAGTGCTGCATAATTTGTGTCAGGCCCAAGTGAACGCACACCTGACCGCTGCCATTGCTGTGACCACTCAATTGCCTGCAGCATGAGATGGACACCCTCTGACACCTGGCCTTGAACAAGATCTGCTTGGCTACATCTACCATGATTTCCTGTTTCAGGTTATTGTGGGGAACTGCCATCAGCAACAATCTCAACTGAGGTCGGCCATTCAACAGCCTCACCCTGTTCAACACCTAGTGTGCCATCATCTTCCAGATGGTTAGGCAATTTGACCTCCACATCTGAGGTTGCAGCTGCAGCAGCATCGCTGTCAACATCTTGGACAGACTCTCCCAAACCCTTCAAGGTCCTGTGTTCCAGGGGCCATAATGCCATGCTGATACACATCTAAAACCACATCGTGACTGCTGGATGGGCTGATGGACGATACAGATAGTTGATCTGCTACAAGACAATTAGACACCAATGTGCTTACATCACATGATGGATAGCATCAAAGACATATGACATATATATCTCAGTGAAATGTTACAAATAATAATTACTTTACATGAGGTCTACTATATGTATGTTTTGCAGAATCTGCATACATGGAGTATATAATTTGGTTACAGGTCTAACATGCATAACATATATGAATAATTGAACAAAAAACACACGCGACAATCCTTCATGTGAAGGTGGTGCTGTAGAAGAGGGATGAATTTCAACTATTGTAGAGGAAAAAATGGTATTAGGGTTCACGTCAGTGCCACCATTAACTAGGTGAACACAGTTTAAACATAGAGAACATGTGATATACACATGCACTCATACATGCACTTGATGAGGTTGATGCAGACTAAGCTAGGGATGGTAAGAACAACAGGATTAACAGCAATGACAGGTATGAAACATAGTTAATAGCTACCACTGACCACTGACAGACTCCTGCTGTGTCGAGGTTGTGTGTTATACTGTAGATCCTGCAGTGGGAACATAAAGAGAAAGACAACACAGTTATGTCTTTAGCAAAAACAATACTGACATCAGCACATATACAACATTGAGACAGGGGATGCAGATGCTCACATGATGGACATTGCAACTATACACCAGGTGAGCCTGTGTTGACAAATATTGGCATAAATGCCATGTATCTATCACATGTGTGCTACACACTGAACCAAGTTATGACAATTTTCTGTAGCATACCTGGTCTGTCTGAACTTGAAACTGCATGGCTTTAGCCCTCATTGGATGTACCTGTAGTGTACAAATTTAAGGAAATAACAATATGAGAGTAAACAGCAGTGCCATGAAATTAAGCTGAAACAGTAACAGGTAGTGGTCACAGTAACAGTATGGAGACACTCCCCTCTTGTTTCCTGATTTAGTCCTGGCATAGATGGACCTGTGAATATTAATGCAAACAGCATTACACATGTTGTTTTGACTGTCTGTCTGCACTTAAGTTGTATGAATACATGTCATTAAACTTAAGTTTGTCATTCTCACCCTGTGTGGATGTGTGTGCATGGCTCAACTCTGCTGCTATACATAAAAAACAACAGTAAGTGAATATGCATGCTACAGTAACATGCAGTGGTTGTCTCTATACCCAGCCATATAACGGGAAGAAAGACATACATGTTTAGCGTGAACCTCCATCTTCAACCCCATCCCTGTGTATGCATCACTCTCCTCTTGCTGTATGCATTGACAACAGAAATATTCTGATATCATTGGGGTCAATGGTGGTTCACCACATGTGGCATCCCTTGATCTCTCATAACATCTCATTCTGTTGGCTGCATGATGGATCATGTCTGAGCAGCATCATCTGCAAGCATCATGAGATTGGTTGTGGCCTCCAACTGCCTTTATCACTGACTGAGGTCAGTCAAGATTTCATGTCTTCAAACTGTGTCTCCAGAATGGCCTAGGATTCTCTGTATATGTTGATGGAGATCATCAATTATGATGTAGTTTTCCTGGGGGGAGAAGTTGTCACCCCAAGGATGGGTGGCCATTTGAAAGACAGTGATATGCACATGATAATATTCTTTTATGAGCCCATTTATGCAGTTGAGTCTGTGGACAGCATATGTCAACATAAACAGTATGCATTCCTGTGCAATACAAGGTCTGTATAACACTGTCTGTGTCAAATACTAACGTGACATCTAAAAGGTTGCAACAATGCTTTCATATATGACATTTGTAAAATCAACATAACTTTAATATCTTTAGAGTTCATGAGTGGGATTAGAACCCCCTCACACTACATCATTGTGCCGCAGGAGTCTGCATGCATTTCACATGGCAATACTATAGCAAGTAACAGTTGAATAACTTACAGAAAGCATCAGAGACCTCAGGATCCATAGGCAGGCCACAGATGGTATGGAACATTAGTATATTGAGCTATTAGTAATAACACCTTTGTTAAGCAGCACCATTGAAGAAATATCCATAAATAGCAACAGAAAATGTTTTTAACAGTTTTGTTAAGAAACATGAATTAAGAAAAATCCAAAATGTCAACATAACATAGTACATATGGATAGTGTCACAATCTGTAGGCTTCAATAGTTATACCAGAGACAGCAAAGAAGAATTGCTGATGATCTATAAAACTGCATTTATATACTCTTAACATTTGGAATGTAAACCTGTCTATACAATTGCATATGGGACTGAAATTACTTATTTAAAATAGCAGCATCTGTATGCATAAATTTCAAACAAACATCACTCCATTAACTTTTAACAACTTTTGTTAAAAATAACAATTTGAGTAAAAATTAATTTAAACAAGGTACCTTTGGAAATGACTGACTTGAATGGATGCAATTATCACCAAAACAGAAATGCTATCAATAGCCAATGTACCCGTCACTCTGAATGAAAGCGCACCTAGTGTGCACTAACCTTGAAGTACCATTTATAATTCTTCTTCTTTTGGCTTTTTCCTGGTTAGGGGTCACTACAGTGGATCACCTGTCTGCTTATGATTGGCAGTGGAGTTTTACAGTGTCAAGTTGCCAGCCTGGCACCCAACCTTCCACATAAGGCACACACATGCACACACTCACACCTAGGGCCAATTTACAGTGTCCAATCCACCTACTGCATGTCTTTGGGATGTGGGAGGAAACCGGAGCACCCGGAGGAAACCCATACAACCACAGGGAGGACATGCAGACTCCACACAGAAGGCACCCTAGCTGAGAATCGAACCGGAGAATCTCTTGCTGTGAGGCGGCAATGGTAACCACTGCACCACCATGGCCACCCTTTGTGCCATTCATAATTAATGAGTTTAATTAAAATCCATGTTTTTGGAATCCTATTTTTGCACTTCTGAGTGAATTGTGTTCATGCTCCATAACACCCAGCTGTACTGCGTAAACACCCAATAGGTAGCAATAAACAGTACCATGTGTTGCATGTGCCAGTTATCTGCCAATGATCTGATAACATGACTTCAGCACCACTTTCAAATATTGATTTCAATACATTTACAGATCAGCCAGTTGCTAACTGTGAACTGAGTTGTACCTCAGTTAACATTTGTCTGTGGTTATTTTTTTCAGACCTTTTTTCATTTGTGGATTGTGATGGCTACATACCTCTCAACTGTACAGATTTTTGCAGAATGTCCAGATATTTGCCCCATATTTTTGGTCTGTTTCTCATAAAATTGTTGGTTTTTTTTTTGCCAAATTGTTGGAAAATCATTGAGGGTTGAAGTCAGAAAATAGTGACATACATTTCAGTTTCAGACTTCATACCCTTCAGAAAAATTCATGCTAATGTAAAACCTGTTATTCTATCAACTTTCTTAGATTGCAAAGCCAATATTTAAAATATGTTCCTATTTTGGGGCCTTTGTCCCTCCATTATTTATGGCTTTGTCCAGATTTTTTGATCTAAGAGGTTGAAAGGTATGGCATGGCTACTGCACAGAAGCTGAGACATGTATTTGCACCCAACTGGACCAATGAGGAGGAAAACCCAGATGTTGACTGCGTATGCTGGATTGCAGAAGTGATCGAAAGCCAGACCAAGGAACGTCATCATAATTGATGTATTGAACCAGATTGAGATGGACAAGGATATACCACAATGTAGTGCAGGTTCACCACCACTATGATAACCTGTATTGGAGGGAAATGGAAGAGCTTCAAAGGATGGTTGTTGAGGTATGGAGGCAGCTCTTAGATCTGTATAGTAAGTGCCACTGTTCTATGCATACCTGAGCATTCCTACAGAATTTAGATATATCTGCCCCATATATATCAGATAGGTGGGCTTATATAACCATATATATATAACTTATATAACTGCTGTGACAATTATTTCACTTGAATAATTAAGTGGGTATGGTAACTGTTGTCCTTATAATTGTGGGTTTGATTCCCATGCTGTTAATTTATTTAGTAATGTTTATAATATCTATAATTCTAAACTTTGTAGATGGACATATGCTTTACAATATCTAATAACATCATTTCACATAGCCATTGCCCTTGGGCATTACTGACACCAATAGCTCCTAGGCCATGGATGACTGAGCACTTTGTCATTTTCCATTATAGTACGAAATTACACATCAGAATTAAAACTTGTACATAACTTTTTAAATTCATTACTCCTAATAAAGTAAACAGTCACATTTATTTAAGACAAAAAGGAATGCCTGTCCAACTGCTCACATGCATGTTATCATTTATGTGTTGATAGCTTATATTTCTTTAAAATAAAATGTCCAATAATTGTTTGCAGTTTCATATTCATCCATTCTCTGCAGGAATGTGAATATACACCTGCAGTACCTGTTAGTTAAAATTAAACTCCCCCTCCTTGTTAGCTCAGCCTTTAAAGAAACCTGCCAACATATCTACATTTTGGTGTGCTGTGGAGTACAAGCCACATAGGAGAAACATACCTGTATTTTTTTATCTTGGTTTAATTTGATAGCATTTCTTTTGAGAAATACTTTTCCTGGTCATCACAATGAACAAAACATGCTGGAGGGATAGGTTCCAGACCCAGAGACTCCCCTTACTCTGGAATAGACTGCCCATACATGTCAAGCTGAGCACCTCTTTGGCCCTCTTCAAAAGGAACCTTGATGATTGGATGGGAGATAGGAAATTCGCCCCAGGTATCACATCAGTCACCCTGCTAAACAGGGGTCCAGGGAAGTAAATACTGTGGGAAGAAATAGTCAGGGATTGTTATGGCTAGGCTTATACAGGCCCTAGGGCCAATAGCCTAGTACCAACCTATGAACCTATGAACCTATGTTGTGCATGGTTACAAATAATTGAGTTAGGTATCAAATTCCTATGAATATGCCAGTAATCCCTAATGCTCTGCTGAAATCAGCTTTCTAATAACAGGATTTGTAGAGCAGTACCCGTTTGTTTGATAAGAGCATGTGCTGGCTGTTTTCTTGCCACATCTGGCGTACTATGTGTTTCAATCTACATAGGGAAACATAATTTTTATCTTGATTTACTTCAACCATAGCATTTCTTTGGGGTAGCACATTCCAGTAATTGATATTTTCGTATATTTTGAGCACAGTTGTTAACACAACAGTTATTCATAAAATTCCTATAAATATGCCCATAAGCCGTAACGCTCTGCTAACATCAGATTTTTAACAACATGGTTTGTAAAGCATTACTATTTGTTTAATAAGAATGGCATGCTGCAGGTATCAATCCAGAAAGGAGCAAAAATATCTGAAACTGTTATCATGGTTTAATTCTCCCATAGCATTTCTTTTCAGAAGCATATTTCGCATATTAATATTATCATATAGCAGGCTGTTCCCCCTTCCTTCTACTCAAACTAATTCACCAACTACCTGCCATAAAGGGAAGGATTAAGCCAATCATTTGGTGTACCCATCACCTGTAAATTACAATAGATCACCATCATCAACCCCATGCCTTACCATACCAGCACTGAAATGAGCCTTAATGAAATTACGGTGTGCCTTAATGTTACTAAAATCAGTAGGATTACCCTTGACCCCACTGTACCACCAAAACATCCACTCCAAGAAACCACTAACCATGGTTCACTTCTAACTGCACTCTGTGGCCCCAGTATACCTCTCTAGTGAGTAGAACATCTTCTGCAACCAATACAGTCAGAATAGTAAAATCCATCCTGCCAAATCAATCACCATCCAAACTCCCTCCTTCAGACCCCGACTGCTTCCACCTTCCAAATCCACAAACACCTCCTGCAGCATGCATCATCTGCACAACCCACTTCCTTCAGCCACTGGGGAATGCAGGCTCATTTATCATGTCAGCCTCAAGTTTTGTGCCTCCAACATCTTCAGATATGCAACTGTGACTGCACACATTCTTTACGACCTCATTGCCCATCACTCCAGCCACTGGTACAATGTCCACTGTAGCACCTTCATGGATCGATAAAAAAAAAAAAAAACTCTAAATTCACTGCAATGAAACAACGTCTTAACCTCCATACCCGCTAAATCAACATTCCTCAATGTAATTATGACTTAGGAATCTTACTTACCTGAAGCTGGCTAGTTCATCAAAACCTTAGAGCCATTAACCTAGTAACTACCTTCGCTCCTGAAATTGGTGCTGCTCCTCCCCCCAGTAAAACCTTAAGCAAATATCAAACCCTGCTATATTGTGCCCACAACATACCCTATCCTCCCTTGGCCTTACATTACCCAGCTGCACCAATCTTGAAATGCCTTAATGAGTATAAAACAAACACTTGTTAACATACCATCTACCAAACATCAACCCAGCCTCCCCCAGCAGAATACCTTACTTCCAAATTCAAGTGCATAATAACCATCAATAAAACGAACAACCCAACCTCCCAAATCAACTACCTCAGAACTCTGCTTCTTACAGGCCACTGACCATTGTTCACTCTGCACCTTGTCCTTTGTATCCTTGGTATTCACAACTCTGGCATCCAAGACATCAACAGCAAGCACCCTCATCAGACTTTCGGGCCTCCTTGATTCTGGCCAGTCAACCACCAGCCACTGTGTGCCTCCACCTAGAAAGAGAGACAGTAAATTCACAACATTCCTGTAACCAACACATCTCAATGACAATCTTAAGCAGAGTCAAGAACCTACCCTGTTGACTAACTGTCCAGCCTCTACACCTGCCCATGACCAAAACCACAAGAAAATGACTTCTAGGAAGCTTCACCTTTGACTACTTGTTCTACAAATATCCCTAATGAAGCCCACACCCAGCAGTGGTAGATAATATGCCTGCTATATTAGAAAGATACACCCCTAACATACCCATTCCTCTCAGGTGCAGTGCACCCGAGGAACTCTCTCCCATTAGACCATACCAGTTATGTCCAAACTGAATTCTTCTGTCATGGAAGCCTGTTCTATTACTACAATAATCACCTGATACTTATCCTGACCCCCTGTTAATGCTGTAATACACCCTGAGAAGGAAACCACTTCCTACCCGATTGAGCCACCATGTAACTAAACAATTACCCCTGCCAAGTCTCGAATCCAAGACCTTCTGAACTACAACATAGTGTATTCACCCAGTAGACCACCCCAGTTGCAGGCTTATTATCCCCCCCCCCTTAAATCCAAACACGAGGCAAGCCTGACCATTCTACAAAGTGATGGAAAATGAAATGCTCCATCCTTTACATAGTTCACCCATTCAGTCCCTTCATCCACCCAAGCTCCTGTACCCCCCCAAATGAAAGATGAGAATCATACCATTTACCTTGCATCTATGTGACAAACACAATATCCCCATGTTCACCCCTTGCCACTTGCTTTATTCTAGTTGTCCAGTCTGGGAGTTCCATTGTAACTCCAGTTATTGCAGGCAGCAGTAAAGCACCTACGAGCCATACCTCTCAACCTCGTAGCGAGAGACATCTGGGGAAAGTTGAAAATAAAGATCAAATGTCCAACAGTAGGGATTTTTTTTTTTTTTTAATTAAAGATTTGAGAACTAAAATTCAAATGCATGCCTGTGGAACCCGCCCCCCATAATGTTAAACTACTCCACGCATATGCAGAGAGTGACTATTACTCGTGGGCGCTTCACTGCCTGCCAAACACTACAGCAATTAGTCATGGCTTGACTGCCATTAGTCTAATAGCATGAGAAGTCACCTCAAGACAGCAACAGTGGCCTTCATCATCAACCACTCCAAACTCAACACACACCCCAACCACGAAAATCAACAAGACCCCCACAGAAACTTACCCCCACCCCCAACAAACTGCAGCCCACACAATCAGAAATGAGACCAAAACTCCAACCTCTGTCCAGCGGGTTGGTCCAAAGCCATCCACTAAGCAGCGACTCCCGCACTCCCACAGCAGAAACCCAGCAAGTGAGCCCTAAATAAGCATACAAATGAAAATCAGCTTTCTGAACTGGTGACCAAAGAAAACCCTGCAAGCACCTCCTTTTTTTTTTTTTTTTTTTACTCCAAGAGTCCACCAACAAAAGAAAATAGTATCTCTCAAAACGTCAAGCAATTCCCCATTTTGGGCAAGAACCAATGTCAGCAGCACATGGGCTCCTCGAGAAAAAACTCTCTCCTCCTGAAATCCTCCACAGGAAGAAGTACAGATTTCCTCCACCATAGCAATGTAACACCGAGACTCATGGCCTCAGGCTCGCAATATCCCTTCCAGAAGAGACGGACCCTGCTGCTTTCACCACTTCCTCCCCTCTGTGGAGAAACACCAATACTGAATTCTTGCACATGCCAAGCCCATCTGCAGTATACAGTACCGTAAGCCAAACCTCAGTGATCAAAGCCATAGAGAATTACCAGATCAAAACAAGTAGAACAAGTACCATTAACATTCTTTGATACATAGCAGCTTATGCAGTAATTTTATGTTCTATCATGTATGTTCCTCATACTTTACAATTGCAGAGTTCAGTAGGAATTGGTACAAGTATGAAACCAACTGACAGGAAACTCTGACACAACCCAACGACAAACATATCACCAGCTGATTGTGCTGCATACACCACATTGAATGTTCCCAAATTGCAGCTATGCCCAGTTCTACTCCATTAACTTATTCTGTTTACCACTTAAAGCTCAGCTCCCTCAGCAAAGACTACAAATCCACCCAGGCATGCGCTGGCTGTTACCTCAGGAAATCCACACACTCTTAGCTTAAAGCCCACAAAAAGGAGTTTGCAGTTCTATCCACCTCCCCGACTGCCGAAATCACCACCAATGCTACCATTCCACAGACACTAAATAAAGCACACTAAATAACATACAGGGGAACCACCACCAAAATATGACTCAAAGGTAAGCTGTATTGTTAATGCTTCCTACTGGAGCCCAACACATATAACTTATGCTGAACCCCTATTAGCAGTGTGTAGAATCAAATGGTGCCATATTAACAATACGCAAATGATGGGAGACAATCCTATAGTGACTCCCAAAGCGTGCCAACCCCTCACTAGTCATGTGGAGGAGACAGTCATTATTCCTGGATGGATCCCATTTTCACTATACCTGCAAGACGGGGGGCGGTCAAAACAGCAGCCACTCAAGATGCCATTCAAACCTTGAAATAACAAATCATTTTAGTAAAAACCCTAAAGAAATAGTTCATGACATTACAAGCGAGTGAGGTAACTATAGTCATAAAAGACATCCCAGGTCCTATAAACCTAAAGGCGCTAACCAACGTGCATTTTGTTTTTTTTTTATTATTATTATTTTTTTGTTTGTTTTTTTTGTAAAAGACCTGGAAATTTGACAGCCCCCCCCTACCCCCAAGAGTTATTCATGGGTGCCTTGTGGCTCGCAAAAATGCATTGCAGAGTGGTCCGGACAAGAAAACCAGATGTTGGCTACAAACAAGACAATCTCCACCTCTCTTGCAATATCCACCTTGAGAAGCTTACATCTGCTTGCAGTTCTCTATGATAACATGATACTAAACTGACTTCTATTTTATTAGTTGGACCAAAAAGGGTGAATTACATAAATATTGCGATTAGTATATAGGTAGGTTAGTTTGATACACATGATAGCCAGGCTCTGTACTTATGTCATATCAAGTTTCTCTTCCTACCATTTTGTGACAGGGTTCATCCAAGTGATTACAACATTATTTCAACAAACAATGTATTTCTTCATATGTATAATGTACTGAAGGTTTTTAAGGCACAGTCAAATAACAGTGTATACACTGTACAAAATGTTAATGAGGTGCATTCCTCTGTCTGACAACATTGTCTTTATTAATGGGGCGGCACAGTGGTGCAGCGGTTAATGTTGTCACCTCACAGCAAGAGGTTCTCCGGTTCAATTCTCAGCTGGGGTGCCTTCTGTGTGGAGTTTGCATGTTCTCCCTGTGTTCGTGTGAGTTTCCTCCGGGTACTCCGGTTTCCTCCCACATTCCAAAGACATGCATCTGGAGCATTTCTCCCCAGGCCTCCACTGAATACAGGCTCTGTGGAACCTAGTCGGACTTTCCCGGTTAATAAATGATAAATAAATAAACAGCAAAGCACACAAATCCATTACACTCCCACCAAAACAACACTCACCAGGCTTACCTCCTGCAAAAAAACAGCCACCCGAGAGGCTCCCCATCTTCCTCTTTTTTTTTTTTTTTGTGTTTGCCCGCCGACCATTTCCCCCTTTTCCTTTTAAACCGAACTGCCCAAAAACAATGAGCATGTCTACTGAAGAGAGAAGCAGAGAGCGGCACAGACAGCAAAATCCATTGAGCTCCCTCTGCACAAAACAGGAAGTCAACCGAACTCCAGATCCCACCAAGACCAAAACTGCACAAAATAAGGAAGGGGAAAACAACAATGTCAAACCCAAATGACAACCACAACCCTACATAATCTGTGGGAGCTGCACTTGCAGACCACCACCACCAACCATCAAAATGAGAGGGGCACCAGCCCAACACCATCCCCCACGAAGCACCAAACTGCCCAACAACCAGTTAAAGAGAATATTAAAGGTAAATTGTGACCTCTGGGAGTGCTGAAACAATGAAAAGGACACCATCCCAAGCAACCTAGTCAAAGCAACTGAAACAAACCAGTAACCCAAGAACCACCATCACACCCAGCAAGCCAGATCCTACACCTTCTAAATAATCCCCCATTATACCACTAAAAAAATATATATATATATATTATACCACTATCACTCACCTCCTCTGTCCATACCACCATCAACCCAAGGCCTACCTGTCTACCAAAGCACCTACTGGCTGTCATGGACGTAAGACTGCATTATATAGGAAGTTCACACCAACATGTGATTGCTTTCCCAGCTACACTTTTCTAAACCCCTTAAGCTCCTCACAACACTTACCTCATTTCCTCCCAATCATTCCTCCCATCCGTTTAACCCTTTCATATCCCCAGCCCACCTAACTCCAAGCTAATACCAATCTAAACCCTCTTGAAGATGTCCCTGGACAATTTAGTTTGTTGCCAAACCTCAATTGTCAACATCCTGTGAGCATATTCATAGTCTGTAACAGTCTGTTAACATCAACTTTTTAACACCAGGGTCAGTAAAGCTTGCTACAGACTGTTATATGTCTGACCAATGCTTTTGTTACATATTGTATACTTTGTAAAAGTGCTATCAAGTGTACTTTTATCATTAAATATTACATTCAGTTCAAGAATACCACCATCCTCATCTTCTGAGGGAGTGGGTTGGGCAGAATTGCAGTTGAAAAGGCAGAGGTTGGCATAATGGTCAAAGTGTTCCTCTTACAGGCACAAGGTGCAGTGTTTGATTCTCACATTGGGTAATTGGCTAGGTATAAAATGGCCCACAAGGACAGTTTGCCTAGTACTAATCTATGAACCTAAATCAGAACAGGGGAAATGTATGTATTTGCTTTTGAATGTGTACTTTGCCAGGCAATATCATTTTCCTCACATATATCTTTTGCACAGCAAATAGTATGGTGTTCAAAGGTCTTTGATATGTGACACTGTCCCAATGTCTGAGGAATAAATTATTTTCATTATTATTAATTCCGAATACGGTGCTGACATGAATGAAGTTTTTAAACTTTTTACCTACATGACCATCACATGTTCATAATTTGACATCCTAGTCTAGGAACCATATTAATAAAGCATCTCTCATCCAGGTGATGTCATAAAACCTAGTCTTTTTACCACAATTAGAAGATGCAGTTCTAGTCAAGATGGATTATTTAGGCAGGTAGCTCTCAAAGTTACAGTCTGTATGTGCATCATCATTGCAGGTTTGAATCTCATGTTCTCTGATCAGTGTTCAAAGATTTTGAAATGTGTGTACAATACTGAAAATGTGTATGTTTATCTAACATTCTTCAAGAATAAATTGTCAAAAAATTGTTCTGGACAATGTATATCACTGTTATTTCAGGAATACATCATTCATAACTTCTCATTTCTGTTTCCAGGTGAGGAAGATCAGACCATCAACCAAACTCTGTGCATCAAGCAGATGCACGGAATTGGATAACAGTGGAGGGAGAGAGGTATGTTGATTAGTTTTTTCTGTTTTATAAAATGAAAATGCATCTGATCCTGTTTAAAGGTCTGTATTTTTCACAACATGTATTATGATTATAATGCCTGTAGGTGGATTGGACACTCTAAATTGGTCCTAGGTGTGAGTGCGTGCATGTGTGTGCCTTCTGTGGAAGGTTGGGCACCGGGCTGGCAACTCAACACTGTAAAACTCTACTGCCAGTCATGAGCGGACAGGTGATCCACTGCGGCGACCCCTAACTGGGAAAAGCTGAAAGAAGAAGATAATGATTATAATGCTGGAATACCCACCATGCATCGGTAAGGTAAGTGCGATTATCACACATTAGTTGTGCTTATAGTTGTGATTTAAATCCGAAAATGTTGAAAAATCATGTAAGATTAAGTAATTATTTTAGCACACAGTTTTTTACTACACAATCTACATAATATATAAGTATGTATAACAGTTGGGTTGGTGGATCTAAAGGAAATGTTTTGCATGGGTTTTTTTAAATTAATATGTGTGATTGTATGTTCCAGTGATTTGTTTTGTATAGTTTCAATGAATTAAGTGTATGCAGTGTTAGAGAGGTATGTTGATTAGTTTTTTCTGTTTTATAAAATGAAAATGCATCTGATCCTGTTTAAAGGTCTGTATTTTTCACTTCGTGATATGCCCTTTAGTTCAACACTGGTATCTGTCTGCAACACCTTGGATATTTTTGTTAAAACACAGTATTAGCCTTGGTTTACTGGAATGTATGCAGATAGATAAATCTGTGTAGCAGTTTGTAATCAGCACACCCTGCAGTTTAACATTGATATCTGCCTACAACACCTGGGGTGTTTTTTTAAAAACACAGTTATAGCCTGGGTTTACTGACACTTGTGCAGATAGACATGGGATGCATGGCTAGGCTTAAAAAAGGCCCTTGTTGTTAGCCTAGTAAACACCTATGAACTGATGAACCTATTTATTTGCAGGAATTCATAATCACCAAGCATTATCACAATGTTTGCATTTTGCAGGTTAATGATTGGTATTACTTTTAGGTAGATAATGCATACATTTGTACACACCATATATTACATTGTCATAAGTCACAAGCTGTTGTAACTGAACATATAACACATTTGTCATTATTGTATTCATTATATTGATGTGTGTTCAGCCAATAATCATGCTGCCTGGCTCAGATGTTTGTCATATGACTTGCCTATTGTCCACAATATTGTTATATCACATTCTCCTCATTTTAACAATGATACTTTGTGGCTGTTTATATAAATTATTATATGTATACACTACAATGTCTAGCTTTAAGCATTCATACATTTCTACAACACTAATGGCCCTGGTGTGTATCTCTAAGCCTATACAGTGTTTTCACAAAGAATACTGACATCCTGTTTACAACTAGGACATTGAGGAATAGGAATATATAAGTTACCTCTGTCCATAATGGATGCGTGTCAGTCCCTGTGTAAATTGTCATCATTGTGATATTAAGTTCTGCTATGCTTTTCATGAGAATGCTCTGCATGATAGACAAATGCTTATCTTTTCTGTTATGTTTTGCAATTAAACTTGACAGAGCATGTGACAAATGAATGTTCTCCTTTCAAATGATGAACTCAGGCTAGGCCACTGAAAGAGCCTTCCGATGCTGACAGTGGTGATGATGATGAGGAGGAAGTTGGACTCACCCCTGCCTAAGCCTTCATACCTGCAGCCCAGAGGAGATGACAACATGACTGGAATCGAGAGGACTATCAGGAGAAATCCAGGAGGGTATTAACGATGTGTTCCGAACACAGATGAGTGGCATTATGGGTACATTCTTTCAGGATATGGCACAGGCTATGTGCAATTCATTCAGGGAGATAGCTTGTGAGGTCATTCAAGAGTATCATCCCCATCAGCCTGGTCCCTCCATTCTGTAAGTATTGTGCGTGTGCTCCACTTGTGTTAGGCTGCCAACATGCTGATTTCCATATAATTGCTTGAATTGTATATACACTCTTGTGCATGCATACCACGTATCTTCCATGCTTATCTGTTATTGTCATGTGACATTTGCTTCCGTTCCAAATGTGTGCTTGACACACATTAACCCATTACACTTTCTTTCCACATTCAGCTTTCCATGCATTGTGGCAGTTAACCTGCAGCTAGTGCTGCAGGATGTAGCCTGTAAACATGTGCTTTTTACTGGGGCAAATGACAGACAACATACATTGTCCATAATACATATCTACCACTGTGGTATGGCTTGCAATTGTGTATTGTCATACCACGTATGTGCAACAGAAGAATATGTCATTCCCCACATGTTTTGGATGACAGTCGTCATGATGTCCTACTGGCATGATGTGTTGTGTGTCATGGGTTGGCAATACTGATACCATGTGGGATCATATAGAGGTATATGCAGTCCTCATTTTCTGACTGCATCAAACAACAGTGTAGCTGTAATGTCTACATAGTGTTACAGATATTCCTTAACAGTACATTAGACTGTGTTTTCTGTATCTTAAGTTTTCATATCTATTAATTATTCACATATCACACCTTCTGCAAATAGTTGTATACATTGATTGTACATGTGTGTGTACATAGAGCCATACTGACACACAATTGTACCTTTGACTTAACACTGATGTGCTGTAATGATGCTCACAGGAGTGTCCTCTGCTCAGTAATGAGCAGGGTGGGTGACATAGTCTTGTGTTTGTTTGCTTGACAGTATATGTGTATGCACTTGAAATTTTTAGCTTGCTTACCTATGCATGTTGATGTTACATGATTGCACATTATTCTCTATGTGTGTTTTATACATGGCCAGTTCTGTGAACATCAGCAATCTCTCTACCCATTTGACACACATTTTTCGTGTGGCTGATTGTATTTTGCTTTCTCTTCTACAGCTCCTTTGGTGCTATACACATGCATTTACATTGTGTCAACTTATCTTGTCCTGCTTCTCCCTGATGTGAGCCCAGATTGTCCACCTCCCTTTCACCTAAATATGTCCTTGTATAGTTTGTTGATATGCTTGCCTTATTTGCAGTTATTGACCATTCTCATGTGTAAGTTTTGTCACAGATAACATGTGCCAATTGTAGGGCCATTTTATGACGTGGGACATCTGCACACAAATCGCTGGCTACTCCTTGCAATCATCCTTGTTCTCATTATACTTGTGTATTACCCAGTCTACTTTGTTGATATTCATGTGCACAACCTGCTATATTTATTAAGCTGTGGTGTTATATTTTTGTAAATATTCTTATATGTCATTGCTGTGTTTAAGTGTATTGACCTTGATTTCATGTACTTTCCATTTATGCCCCTGACAGTCATAAATACACATCTACATCTGTGTGTTGCCTTTGACTTTACGTATGTGTTTAGCATATACATATTACAATACACATTTGCTTGGGTTGTGTATACCTACTTTTGTATGTACCAGCCATTGTCTTGCTTTTTCTGGTGTAATTCTATTTGGCACTGAGCTTGGTTGTTTGCCTTACACACATATAGTTATAGGTTTGATTCTGTCCTCTGCAGGAATTATCTAGCATTATTAGACCTGCATTTGCTCATCTGTAATTTTGATTGGCTTACACCTGCTCACTGATGAATTGCTTGGATATGTGCTTATTTATCCAATCTGTACTGTGATTCTAATATATTACCTTTCAACACACATCTACCATTGGTCATACACATCCAGGTATGACTGTCACACAAAATGCAGTATGGCATAATGTGATATTGCATAGGTAGATATGTTTTTCTGCATTTCGCCATAGCTGATATGCATCCCCACACTGTTTGGCACCTTTCCATTGCCAGTGCTGTGCACTGTGCCATCTGTGTAACTTACCTATCTTTAGTCTTTTTTTCCAACCTTTGTCTGTGATGTGTTGTGATAACTGTTCTATGGATATACCTGCTGTGATGTCATTTTCCTCCTCCTCCTCTTCTCCTATGTTTACCTTTCCTTCCAGTCTTAAAAAAGGGGCCTATTCCCACTAAAATAAAATTGACAATGTCCCTCTGACTTCCCCTCAGATTTTCCTGTTCCAACATCCCTCTTGTTTTTTCCCTTTTCCTCACTCATAATTCACATCTTCTTTTCTATCCCCCACTTTCCTTGGGCACATGCATTATTTCTGTTCCCTCACTGATCCTGAACCCATTGTTAGCAAATGATAGCTGTGGCAATGTGGCCATAATTGCCCTTCACCTTTAATTTTTTTTTGTTAGAAACTTGTCGGAATCCGTAAGTGCAAGTAGGAATATTTTTTAGTACATGTCTTAAGGAGCTATCCATAGTTGTCGCTAACCTTATTGCAGAGATTGCTGATGATATAAATTACTAATGTCATTAGAGCTTTGAAAGAACTATTTTTTGTCAGTGAATGAATTACAGAAATATCCATAGTTGTCTGTAAAGTTTCTGACAAATTTGTGACAAATGTATTATGAATGCCATGCAGCTTACATTGTGATAGTTGGCATTCTTTTCTTTTTTATTGTATCATAATGGAATCAGTAATATTCCATAGCTTCCCTTAACCTTACTGGACAGATTCTGTTTTATATATGTCTGTGTAACTATCAGAATGCTTGAATTCCGTAACTTTGTTAATGTGCAATGCACTTTGACACCTATTTCTCATTACTTACAGATTACTTCCAAATTTGTGTAGTGCACCATTGCTACTGAGATATTTTGTTATGTACTAAGCTATTCTGAGTTTCTTGTAGTATATCTGTATATGACGTTATCTACAAGTTTCACACTGATATCAGCGAAATGCACCAGATTCTCTGAGCTTTATAGAATCCAGCCCAATATATTTTCTTAAAATTCAAAATTTCATATCAAGATTCTTTTTATTTATTTTTTGTATTCTATTTGTTGACAAGGCATTTTCTATGGAGATGAGGCCTCTAACAGGTGTCATAGAAACATAAGAAGAAAAAGGATCCATACTCTGGCATTTAAAGAGAAAAGAAAATAACATTTTTTATTACACAGACAATGGATGACATAACCTCTAACAATTTTAAACTCATTTCAACCAACCTTTAAATGCTTTTAAGATTCCTTTTGGAAAAATATAAGTACTTTCTCAAGAATGATCACTCAACTGCAAATGTGAACGCTAAGCTAACTGTCTGAATTTTTGACCTTTAATGAAAATTTTAACATGTCACATTTACATTATCTCAGATGTACTCATTATAAGCTTATTACGAAGCTGTCTCTTCATTTTAATTGGTCACTCCTAATTATTTTCTGTGATATGGTTCAAATTTCATAATTTTGTAGTAATTGCTTACCTAGTCAGTGGTGTTTAAAATCTTAACAGTTTAAAAATTTATAACACATCACGATATTAATAATAATATTATCATAGATGAACAACAAAGCATTTTAAATGTATGACATTGTTGAGAAGTGCTTCCTTGTCTATACAGTTGGCACTAGATATGAATACTGTAATAAGAAGCTCAGAAAATGCATGGGGCCCTTAATATATAGCTTTAAATGGTTTTATACAAGAATTAGAATAGCTGCATACAACAGCCTTAACAGAAAGGTTCACTGCACATATATTTTCCAGTTTAATAGTACTTATTCTTACAAAATAACTGAAAATACGTGTTTCTTGGAACTTGTAGTGTCTTTAAAGAAGATCTGCTGGCCTTTTGTTATTGGAAATGGACACATACTGTACTCTCAAAAAATAACATGATTACTCTGAGGCTTTGAAGATTGTAAAATTGCTGTGACTTTACATTAATGAGCAGGCTAGGTACCATAGAGTATAACTTATTTTCTGAAATCATCTGCAGTTCCTTTTCATGTGAGGTAGACCATGCGATTTGGACTACTTAAAGGTATTATAGTGCATGGAACATGCTGATTCCGCTCCAATATTCAGAAAAGCACAAACCAGTTAAGCACTAAAGAGGTTCAAGACCCAATCGTAACAAATGTTAAGCACTGCCTGCTAAAGTTGTTAAGGTTGGATCTCATACTAGGCAATAAAATCTGCCAGTACTGCCCAGCAAATTAAAGCAACAGAATAAAAGATGTGTTTCTGCCTGCTGTCCATATAGTTAAGGTGTCCATAACTTCTACTGGTATGGTGCAAATTGTTCTAAAGTCAAGAAAGTTGGTAGGATGGCAGATAAAACTCACAATTCCATGGAATAATATTCAATGCCACATAATCAAAAATATTAACTTAAGCATGCAACATTTAAAAAGAAGCACGTCACTGTTTAAAAGTTGAATAATTTGCCTGAAAAGTGATGTCTTATAATGATATTAATCCAATTATCACTGATTAGCTGTAGCCTTCAGCAACTGCCTTGTCATTTTAACTATTTCCTTTGTTTTTCTGATACATAATAACTGTTGCTATGCCAAATAAACCAGATATAATACAAACTATAATCACATTTTTACAAGTCTAAAACATGGCTATTTATCAGCAACTATGTAGGTAGTATGTATAATATGTGCTTCTTAATGTTTGCCAAGTTGGTAAAGTCGCTTGACTCAGTGAGTTTTATTGTGAATGGACTACTCCTAATAGGACTAACCTATTATCTAAAGTAACAAAGAAAAAGCCATTTAAAAATAATCGGTCATAGAAGTAGCATGCCTTTTTATTTTTATTTTTTCTGGAAACCAACTTACACAGATAAATATAATGAAATATATATCAGACATGAGTAGGTCAGGCTGAACTACAGACTTTGATATGGAGTCACAACCACAATAAATAATGTATGACCATACTGACCTAAATTACCAAACATACATAGCCTTAAATGTAAAGATCAGGTGAAAACGTTTTCATGTCACTTCTTTTTGTTGCAATTATGCTATCAGCATGTAAAGTGGACTTTCTGATTCTAAAATGTGTAGTTGTTACTTTAGTTACATCAGCAGAACTATATTTATTAAATATATTAAAAAATGCGTTCTTAAGGACTACATACTGAGCTTCTGTCTAATTAATTCCTGATTCTGTATCATGCATTCATACATTCTGATAATGCTAATAGGGAGGCAAACCGTGTGTAGTTCAATGTTTCGTGGTGTTGAATTGAAGTGAACATTTCTATGTACAAAACAGGCAGCAAGATTCTTGACATTTCTATGCCACAGAATATCATCATTTATTCTAAGCATAGCCAAAATGTACCCAAGGACTTGGTAGGGTAACTGAGTCCAGTTGATGTTTTCCAGCATGTCAGCTCCACCAGTCCGTCATATCTGGTACTGCTGTCAGGGAGCCAGGTTTGACATAGAGGTGGAGCTGCATGGCCATGAGGCTGTCTAGCAGAGGAGCTCCACATGTAGTGTGACATGTCTGTTCTAACTATATTCTGCTTGTACAAGATAAAGAATAGGTTGCATTCCCACAAAATAATTAAATCTATTTTTGGAAAAAGAAGGCAGGGAGCCATTCTCATAGGAGTTTGGGAGTGGATCACACTACATCAAACCATTCATAGGCATAAGCTCAGGCTTTCCCCGACAAATGCAGAAGCCTGCAAAACAGCTCCACCTCTATATAAAACGTGGTACTGCTGGCAGTCTAGTTTACCCCCAGGTACTGCCTAATTCCAAATACAGGTGGAATTTTTGCCTTTCTGAGAAGTTCATTCAGCTCAATAAATATATTTTTTATTCTAGTATTAATCTAGTTATGTAGAACACACACACACACATACTTTACTGTAGATCATCATTGTAGTGAATAATACACTTGTAGTTTCTGTACCTAATAGAGACCATCCTATTATAGAAAGCTATTTATGACATTGTTATGTCTGTGTTATTACACTGTATGCCAAGTGCTATACACTTTACTAAAATGTCAACCTGTTCTTTTATTGTTTTACTATTTTTTATTTGAATATAAATGCATTTAGTTACTGATTTATTGTCTAACTGACTGAGTGACCGATAGATTGTTCTGCATTCTGTATCACTTCATGTGCTGAACTCTACAGCAGACTAGAGAAAATATGCTTGTCCTCTACAATCTGTTTGTCCCTCCCACATTACATCATCAAAATGCAAGATCACTTGACTCAGAATCAGAAACTACCTGGAAGTCACCCAACACAGAGGACATTCAAGCATGTTAATTAACTGTGATAAATACTAGTTACAGTGAAGAAACTAAAGTAAAGATTACTTGTTTTAGAAACAGAAATCCCACTTTGTATGACAATGGCATATGCAAAAAGTAAGAAAAATATCTTCACACTTGTTATTTAAGTGAAATACCTCCATTGCCTCTACTGGAGGAGTGTTTTACTTCTGTCGGTCTGGTAACTCATTTCAGCCGTGATTTTAAATTATCAAACAACCAGCCAAAGAGGTGTTAAATGCATATTAACTGTTGGACATGCTCCACTTAAAGAAATCCCAATCCCTCAGAGCCACACGCTCCAGGGATCTAAACCCTGTCATCACAATGAACAAAACATGCTGGAGGGATAGGTTCCTGACCTCATGACTCCCCATACTCTGGAATAGACTGCCCACACATGTCAAGCAGAGAGCCTCCTTGGCCCTCTTCAAAAGGAACCTTGACGATTGGATGGGAGATAGAAAATTCACCCCGGAGATCACGTCAATCACCCTGCTAGACAGGGGTCCAGGGAAGTAAATATTGTGGGAAGAAATATCCAGGGAATTGTTATGGCTAGGCTTGTATAGGCCCTAGGGCCGATAGCCTAGTACCAACCTATGAACCTATGAATCTATGGTTTCTTTCCCTCTCCCCAGCAAAATTAAATGGGATTTTAATAGTTTACTAACCCCAGACAGACAAAAAGAGTAAAGTGTGTTACTCTGGCACCTAAAAAATATCTATTGGAGATTAGTTGTACAACCACCTCAAAATTCAATACAGGAGCTATAAAATATTCCTATTTATAGGTACTGGTGACCCAGTTAATACATAAAGCTTGTTCTCGGAATGCTGCATTTTTTCTAAAGGACAGGAAAAAAGTCAGTTCTGTCATATAGGGTAAGTCAAAAGAGTTTTTTTTTTCAGTTTGATGTTTATTAAAGTTTTTGTACATTGAAAGAAAAAAAAATATACCAAGCTCAAATGAACAGTAGTAATAGTCAGTTAGTAACAATTTAGAATGTTAACTATTTAGAATATATAAAACATATTTACATGATATTTACAAAATACAATGCCACGAGTAATAATTTTCATTTGTCCTTTCCCCAGTCATTTATATCAGTCTTTTGTTGTTGTTGTCTTCTGTGGTATTGGAATGATAGCAATGTGTATTTAAGGTGAGTCAATTAGGATAGTGTCAAAGAGGTAGCTCCAATACTTTTGAAAGTATGTCTTCTTGTTTAGATTTTTTTATCGCTGGTTTATGAGAGGACAAGAATTTCATTGCCATAGATTTTAAATTTTCCCAGGTAATTTTTAATTTATCCAACCAGTTTATTGCAATGAAATGTTTGATTAGAGCACATATTGTAATAATTATATGTTTGTGGATACTTGTTAAGAATTTGGGAGTTATATGTAGAATTGTGGTTTCCCAATAAAAAGTGTTTTTTTTTTCATAACCCATTATTTGCAGTTTAGTTTTTAGTGAACACCATAATTTAAAGATTGTTTAGCAGCTCCAAAAAATGTGTGGTATGTCAACATTTTCCTGGGGACAGAAATGGCAAGTTAGGGTTTTTTTGTAACCAAAGTTTTTAAGAACCGTTGGAGTATAATAAGTATTATTGTTGATCATGAGCTGCATGAAAATTATTTTTTTGAAAGGAGTTAAGTTTAATGTGTTTCGGAGTGCTTGGTATTTCTGTTCAATAGTTATACTATTGTTCTTCTCATCCCAGTATTTGGAGAAGTTGGAATTTTATTGAGGATATCAATTTGTATGCATTAGGTAACATTTTTGCTTTGTAAGTTAAAGTTTTGGGGATTTGTTTGGTGAGTTCCAAGTTATGTACATTTGTTTTGATTTTTGAGAATTTAATATTTGTGATTAACTTAATTTGTCTACGTATAGGGCCATATTGTTTAGTTACTCCTAGGTGGGTTAAGTCTGTATGATTAAGATTTTTAAAACTTAGTATTTGCCATATAGTTATGTCTTTAATCTGGGAATAATGTGTGGGATCAATCATTTTGTTATTTAATTTCAAGTTTGGTTTGAGATGTATTGGTTGTAGTAGATCTAGAGTATTTACAAGCTGGAGTGATGTTATTAGGTTTTGAAAAATTATTATTTTATTTTTAATCATGGGATGGATTTTAGGAGGATTTTTGCTGTTTAGATTTATAAAAGGAAGGGCTTTTGGGTTTATTTTGATTACTTTTGTTTGATTGAACCAAATTTTCCTCCATAGTGGAGACCAGTTTTGACTGTTCGGGTTATGATTTGCAATTTGGACTAGTCTATTTGCATAGATGATGTTGTAGTATAATTTGAAATCAGGTAGACCTAAGTCCCCTATATCCTTTGGTAATGTTAATTTGTCATAACCTATTCTAGTGGTTTTTGGGTGCCAAATAAATTTTGAAAGGGCTGACTTCATTTTAACAAAGAATTTTTGGGAGATGTTTAATTTGATGGAGTTAAACTGGTATAATATTCTTGGTAAGATATTCATTTTAATGATAGCAGCTTTTGACAAGGGTGATAAATTTATATTTTTCCATCTGGTTATGTCCTGACTTGATTTTTTTGCCACACTTTCTATATATTTTCTTTCATCAGTTCACTTTGGGTATGTACAAAATTGATACCTAAGTATTTTAGTTGGTATTTTACTGAGATTGGGGCTAGGGGGAAGAAGGAGCCATTGCGTTGATAAGAGTTTATAGGGAATATAGAATATTTCAGGGGGTTAATTTCATAGTTTGATATTTTTAAAAAATATCGATTGTTTTTAAGATTTTTTTGTAGGTTGGTGTTTGATATCTCAAAGTAAATATTGAGATTGTCAGCAAATGCAGTATACTTTATATATATGATATTAATTTTTGGGATTTCTTGGTAGGTTTTTTGAGCAATATAAAGTAAGAGCGGTTCAAGGTAAATATTGAAAAAAAGGGGGATAGTGGGCAACCATTTTTGGTTCCATTTATTATTTTGATTGGTTTAAATTGAGTTTTGTTTATAATGTGGTTGATGCATTTTTGTAGATGGTTTTAATTATATTTATGAAGGATTCTTGAATATTGAAATATGACATGACCTTAAAAAGAAAATTTAGATCCACTCTGTGAAAGGCTTTGCTTGCATCCACCATTAGAGTATACCTGCAACATTTTTCTTTTGTTAATAGTATCTTTATAGTGTCAAGAGTTAAAGTATTATCCCAAACTTGTTGATTTTACATGAAGCCTAGTTGCTCAGTGAGATTATGAATGCTATTACTTTTTGTAGTCTATGTGATAAAAGTGAGGTAATTATTTTTATGTCTACATTTATGAGATTGATAGGACTATAGTTATTTGGATTGTATCAGAGTTTTGTTTAGGAATCAGAATTGTTTTAGAATTATTTATATAGAAGTCTAATATTCCATTTTTTATGATATGGTTGTATACTTTAAGTAAGATGTCAGAGATCTGTGTGTTGAATTTTTTGTAGAATTCAGCTGTGAAGCCTTCTGGGCCAGGAGCTTTATCAATTTTCAATTTGTTTATGACAAGCTGGATTTTTTCTGATGTGAGTGGATTTGTTAACAGCTTTACCTGTTCTTCTTTTAATAATGGGAATTTTAGGTCTTTTATGAATTCATTATCTGGGTCAGGATGATTTTGAAGCTGGGGATTATATACGTTGTTATATATCTCTGTAAATAACTCTGTTATGTCTCAGTTTTTATTTAGTACTTTACCGTTATATTTTAACTTGGTTATTTTAGGAGGGTCTTTTTTGAATTTTGTCTTTTGTGCAATATCGTGTTATTGTGGTTCCTGTTTCACCAGTGAATTACATTCTGTGGTGCTGAGTTGAATGGACTGCACAGTTTAATAAACTATTCAGCTTTTTAGCCATAGATCCTTTTTTCTTATAGGGTCTTTTTTGATGTTTACTAGTCTGGATAATGTTTTGGAGGGTATTTGGGCCCATTTGGTACCACTGCAGAGGAGTCTAAGCTCTATAAGGGATTGTTTTTTTACCTGTGAGTTATATATATATTTTTTTGTAGGTTTAGCATTTTTTTCAGTCTCAAGTGAGTATTTGTTTTGGAGTTGTTCTTCTGTGATTTTTAGTTGTCTTTCAAGTTGTGTTTTTTCCATTTTCTCTTATCTTTTGAGCATTGTGGATTTGTGTATAAGTATCCCATGGATTACTGTCTTTGTGACAGCCCATTGTATGTCTAAGGATATTTCACTACCTATGAGGTCCTGTTCCAGTTTAGTTAATATGAGATTTATTTCTTGTACTACATCGGCATTGTTAATTAGGTTTGCATTAAGTGACCAGTTTGGATTGTTATAGATTATGTTTTTTATATTGGTAGTTTTGATATTGATTGAGATTTTTGAATGATCAGTGATTGATCTGACATCAACATGGTATTCGGTGATTGCATTTGTTAAGTCATCGGATATTAGGAAGAAGCCTATTCTCAACCATGTTTTATGGGTTGGGGAGAAATATGTGTATTTATTTGATGAGTTATCATATTGATATAGTGTGTAGGGATCTATTAGCTCATAATTATTTCTTAGTTCTTCCAATGCTAAGGTACTTAGGTTAATTGTTTCCTTTTTTATGGGATCCATCCTTATGAGGATTTATAAGAGTATTCCAATCTCCCCTATTATGTAGTAATGATTTGGGAATTGAATTATTAAGTTATATATGTTGTAAATAAAGTGTTGTTGGTTTGAGCATGGAGCATATACATTTAGGAAGATTATGGGTTTTTTAATGTTGGGGCGGGTACTAGTAAAATAGCACCATCTGACATTTATATCAGATTTATATTTTATAATTTCCCCCGATAGGATTTCTTGATTATGACTGCAGTTCCTTTAGAAGCTGTGTTGCTTCCTGCAGTTATTATTTGCTTAATCCAGTATTTTTTCCTATTGTTGTCCCATTGATCATCTGTCATATGTGTTTCCTGGAGATATATAATGTTTGATTTGTTTTGATAAGTAAGATGCATAAGCAAGTTGATTTTTTTTTGTCCTGAAGACCATTTACATTCCATGAGTCAATTTTTATCATAGTGTTAGTATTTTTTAAGAGGTATAATTCTATTTTTGTTTTTCTGTAGGTTTAAGGTAATGTTTAGATGTGTACATACAGGGTCAAGTTTGTATATGTGAGTGGCATCGTTTACTCTCCGCTCAGCCTTAGTGCCTAAACACCTATCCCCCTGTGATGGTATAGGAGAATATTTAGAGCTAACATGATATTTCTAGGCTATTTCCCATGTAGTGATTGTGGTGAGTTGCAGGGGGATATGTATCAATAACAGTTTGCTTAACCAAGTTTCTACAGTCATTACAAACTTCACAATCTGAACATCTCCTAAGAATATGGTATTTAAACATTGTTTATATCTAACATAAACAGCGTAGAAACTGAACCAGTAATGCTTAACTTTGATCAAATTTAAGTGATTGTTGACCTTATAAATCGAATTCTGGAAGTAAATAACCTATTTCTAGCACATGTTGTAATAGAGTCCTAGATTTGTTTAACGATGTAAAGTTCTTTTATTTTTTTATATACACACCAATAAGAGCAAACTAAGAACAACAGTTGAAAACGACCACCAAAGAACCAGAAAAAATGTTGAAACAATTTTATTTCCAGTTGTTAAGCACTTTCATTAAAAAACTTCATCAGAACAACAAGTGCATACTAAAAAAAACTCCAAATATATACCCCTACTACAAGTCACATGGTATTGTTAATTAATTCAACAGCAGTTAAAGTCATATACACTTCATATTATAAATTTTATGAATAATTAAAAACTAATACTCAAAACCCAAATATAATACATTCTATTTACATATATGTAAATATAAAATATTAAAATTGTTAAATAAATCACCTTATACCATAATGCATAAGCTTTAATAGGGGGGTAATGGAACAACTGTTGTTTATCCCAGGGTAGTTGTAGGCATTTAAAAATATTTGCCATCTCAACTCACACCTGTCTAAGTGTTCATCCATAATCCACCCTTGCATATCTTTTTTAACTTGTTCAGTAATCAGAAAGTTAAAACTATGATTATTAAACCTATCCACATGTCTATAAAGTGCATTAGTGGATTTTTTGTTCCTAATGTCTAAAATATGTTCATAAATGTGCTTCTTAAAATGTCTACTAGTTTTTCGAACATAAAAAGCCAGACAGTGGTTACATTGTGCTAAATAGACCACATTAGATGTATTGCATGAATAACACCCCCTCGCATTATATTTCTTCTTTCTTATCTGAAAAGTATTCATAGAATTTATATAGGAGCATGTGGAACAACACCCACACTTTTTTGTACCAGAACAGACTCTATTGTCCATACTCTGTGTTTTCCTTTCTAGTCTGATCTTTAAAGATATATCCTTCCTATATACCACTATTGGTCTTGAACCTAATTTTTCCATCATATCACCATCTTTCAGGAACACAGCCCAATTTTTACAAATAATCTCAAATATTATTGAACTATCCAAATTGAAGGTAGTGATAAAACTGAGTGTATAGTTTTTATTCACATTTACTGAATCTCTACCTGCAATTTCTAGTCTTTGTTCTCCCATAATAGGTACATAAAAAACATTTTCCCTCTTAGTTTTTACTTCTTGATTCACCCTGTTCAATAAATCTTCACGGTAGCCTCTTCTTCTAAACATATCCACTTTATGGGCTTCTACTAGAAAATGCTCATTTTTAGAAACTATTTTAGCCACATGTGCCAGCTGCCCCTTAACCACAGCCTTCTTTTGTTGTCTGGGGTACCAGCTGGAATAGTGTAAATAAGTGTTTGAAAAGGTAGGTTTTCTATATATATTAGAATAAAACACATTGGTTATTATAATCTTTCCCTACCTCCACATCAAGAAAAGAAAATTTATCTACACAATGCTCAGAAGAGAATTTTAAAAAAACCTACGGTGTTATTTACATAAACCAAAAACTCTTTTAATTTTTCTTCTGTACTAGTCCAATAGATGAAAACATCAACCAAAACTCTGACGTATAAAGGCCAACAAATGGAAAATTCACTATGCAAGATATATTCTGCTTCCCACTGGGCCATAACATGATTCGCAAAACTGGGGGCACATGCAGCCCCCATTGCCAAACCAGTTGTCTGTCTATATGTTTGTCTTTCAAAATATATAAAATTATTTTTCAAAACTACCTCCATTAGAGTTACACAAGCATTTACCAGGGTGTTACTCATTGTACCTGTAGAAAAAAGTTGTTGTTCAAACTATGATAAACCTGCATCATGTGGTATTACAGAAAAAGGTCATGAACATCCATAGTCACAACAATTCCAGTATTGCAATATGGGATAGCATTAAACCTCTCTAAAAATTGCCATGAATCCTTTAAAATATTAATGTTATTAGAAATACCCTTCTTAACATGACTGTCTATCCACTGAGCAATCTAATATGTTTTTGAACAACAACTATCAACTATTGGTCTAAAGCAGTGGCAGTCGGTGACTTCAAATCAAATGGGGGCTGCAGGAGACAGCTGAATGGGTGGGGTCAATGGGAATGGGTGTGGTCAACTAACAAGGGGAGGAGCTATGCTCAAAACCACAAAAACTGTAACTTTAATTAAATACTCTGCCCTGGGTGCCAAACCATCATTATGAGAGTCCAATCAAGACAAAATGAAGTGTAGAAGAAAAAACATATTTCAATCCATTGGCTGCATGACAGCTTACTTAATATCTAGATGGAGACAAAAAGGTTGTGAGGCATGAAAAAATAAATTACTTTTTAAATACATTACTGGAATGCTAGTCAAAATCAAGTATAAGAAAAACAAGCAGCACTGAACTCAAACCACTTCTCCTTGTTCTCCAGTTCTAATTATAATTTATATTCAGCTTTATTAAAGTAATAAGTAACATGCTGAAAGTAGCAATCTCTGTGATACCCCCACTTGTAAAAATGTTTCTTATCCAAAAAAGACCTGCTGCCTGACAACAACTATCTACTTGTTTCATGGGGAAAACATGATCAAAGTAAAAAATGAAAAGCAAACAGGAAACAAGCTCAACATACATTGTTCAAAGGATTACTGCACAAGATATGGACCACACATGATAGATTGGCATTCTGTTTAGTTTGCAGGTAAAGCCTCTAATGAGCTCTTAAAATAATGTAATCCTGTCCTTTATTACATATACTGTCATATGCATTTCAATACCCAAGGCTTATATGTTATCTAGTTATGTAAGTATTCTCTGCATGGCAACAAAAGAAAGGCTTTCAATGTTGGCAATTCTTTAACAGTATGCTTAATAAAACTTACTTGCATCTTACAATCTCAGACAAGCTTACCAGATGGTCATTAAAGCCCCAATCTAGACCTCTAAGCATTGATTGAAAGACCAGAGAAAATGTTATTAATATAAGATAAGCTACAGTGTAGTATAAATACAGGACTGAAGGAGCATCAAAATGTCTTTTTGCTTTATCCTTTATGGAAACTACAGGATGCATAAGTTCTTCCCCTTATTTTTCTAATCATCATCTCAATCATTTAGATTTTGAAAAAATCCAAAATAAATCTAATTTGGTACTCATCTTCCACCAAATGAAGTGTGAAGTTCTGCATGGTAGTTTCTTGCTGAGCTGCGTGATCAAATGTCCAGAGATTATTGATTTAATTTCTTAGACCGATACCCAGAAACTAAACTTTGAATTTTTTGAACTTACTCTTGTACAGGGAAGATTGGAAAGGAATTTGTGATAAAGATTTTGAATCATCCCCACAAAATGCATACTGTCCTCCTTTGTGCAGATGAAGGCAAATACTGTGAGTGCGCTGCTACAGATTCAATATCAGTATCATATTCAAGTGATTGTTATTTATTTATTTATCCACAGTTCCTGTGTTCATTCGTACTGGCAATTATCGGTGTAAACCCAAAGGTTTCAAAAGCAACTTCTGGCTGCATGAGAGAGCTCATGTATGGCATAAAAATGAAAACAGAATTTCTCATTAAATAAATAATGGAGTAAGCGAACCTGATGCACAAAAAGCCAAAATTGCACTAATCGAAATCAATAAACAGCTGGAGTCATTCACCCAATGCATTCAGATGTCATTGTAAAACTAAATGTTGCCAAGCATTGGATTACTTTTCTATTAGTAGTTCCAAAAGGCAATATCGGACCCTGCACTACTAGAGATGCTCCATATCCGTAAGTCTAAGTACTCGTGCATTACCTGCTCAGAAGGCCTTAATCTAATATGCGACATCAACAAAACCTGCTGGAGAGACAGGTTTGTCTCCCAGAGGCTGCCACATCTCTGGAATAGACTTTCCATACATGTCAAACAGAATACCTCACTGACCCTCTTCAAGTGCAATCTTGATGAGTAGATGGGAAATCACACATTTGTCCCGGATTTCCACCTGTATCCCTCATTGACAGGGGTGACAGGTGCTGACTGAGGTTTCTGTTTTGGGGATAAACTATTGGCTAGGCTTGTAAGTGCCCCAGGGCCATTAGCCTAGTAACTTCCTATGATCTTATGATCCTCTATATAAAAAAATAAAATTCTAACCTTGTTTCCTGCCTTTCCTGTAACCAGTCTAGTCCAGATACAGATGTGCTGTATCCAGGACTGTTTGAAAGCTTATGAGCCCCCAAGGCTTTCTGTGTTGGAGGGAAGCCTTCTAGCTTATCAGTGGGAGGGGTAAGTACTAGGTAACCTATCTACCACAAGAGTAGTTTCTGGCCCAGAAATTGTAGTTTATTGGCCATATGGGCAATTTTCCACCTTTTTCAACTTTCTGGTCTAAAAGACAATGTTTTGCACTTGTTTCCTGCCTTTCCTGTATCTAGACTAGTCCAGATACAGTTTTGCTGTATCCAGGACTGTCTGTAAGCTTCTAAGCACCCGAAGCCTTTTTGTGTTGAGGGAAGCCTTCTAGCTTATCAGTGGGAGTGGTAGGCACTAGGTAGCCTATCTACCACAAGAGTGGTTTCTGGCCCAGAAGTTGCAGTTTATTGGACATTTGGACAGTTTTTTCCATCTCTTTCAACTTTCTGGTCTAAAAGCCAGTGTTTGCGCTTTTCCCGCCTTTCCTGTAACTAGTGTAGTCCAGATACAGATTTGCTGCATCCAGGACTGTATGTAAGCTTCTGAGCCTACCAAGCTGTTTTGTGTTGGAGGAAAGCCTTCTAGCTAGTCAGTGGGAGTGGTAAGCTCTAGGTAGCCTATCTACCACAAGAGGAGTGGTTCCTGCCCTAGAAATTGTAGTTTATTGGCCGTTTGGGAAGTTTTTTCCATCTCTTTTCACTTTCTGGTCTAAAAGCCCACGTTTGTGCTTTTCCCACCTTTCTTGTAACTAGTAGAGTCCAGATACAGATTTGCTGTATCCTGGACTGTATGCAAGCTTCTGAGCCCCCCAAGCCTTTCTGTGCAGGAAAGAAGCCTTCTAGCTTATCAGTGAGAGTGGTAAGCATTAGGTAGCCTATTTACCACAAGAGGAGTGGTTTCTGGCCCAGAAATTGTAGTTTATTGACCATTTGGGCAGTTTTTTTCCATCTCCTTTAACTTTCTGGTCTAAAAGCCCGCTTTTACGCTTTTCCCACCTTTCCTCTAACTAGTCTAGTCCAGATACAGATTTCCTGTATCCTGGACTGTATGTAAGTGTCTGAGCCCCCCAAGCCTTTCTGTGTTGGAAAGAAGCCTTCTAGCTTATCAGTGGGAGTGGTAAGCAATAGGTAGCCTATCTACCACAAGAGGAGTGGTTTCTGGCCCAGAATTTGTAGTTTATTGGTCATTTGGGAAGTTTTTCCATCTCTTTCGACTTTCTGGTTTAAAAGCCCATGTTTGTGCTTGTTTCCAACCTTACCTGTAACTAGTCTAGTCCAGATACAGATTTGCTGTATCCAGGACTGTTTGTAAGCTTCTGAGAGGTGCCAAAGTCTGCTCTTTAATTTTTCCCTTAGATCTGCTAGTTCTTTCCTCTCCTGCACCTTTACTATTTTTTTTTTTATTTAACATTTGTTGACCGGGAATGTCCGACTAGGTTCCACAGAGCCTGTTTTCAGCGGAGGCCCGGGGAGAAATTCTCCATACTAGCTTATTTGTCTAGCACTTTACCTTACCAGACTTCTTGTAGCAATAATTGTAGCACACAAAAGTGCTACCAGTACTAAACATTTTACAAGGAAACAGCTCCAGTACTTATTATTAATGGCCACCACTCCAGGCATGTCTAAAGGTCAGTTCCCTGTGCTTTCTCCTATTAACCTGGTGAACTTGGGCATCCTGAGGCAACAACTGCCTCATGTACACCAACAACCCTCTCCTCTTACCTGCCAACACTCAGACGTATGAGAGATGCACTTATATATATCTAAATTGGAAGCCACACACTGTCCAGCCAAGACCGGGTTGCTGGTCGAGAGGAGAAGGTCAACACTTGCACCACACCACATGGAACACATAGCCCTACAGAACACACACCAGCACTGTCTTCACATACAAACACAAACCACACACCCACCTTCGCAGAGGTTCTCAATAAAAATCTACCCAAACAGCAGAGACCTCCAAGGCAGAAACACACTCGACCATCACAATGCAACACTAATCACGAGACACATAACTCTCCTAAACAGTGTGCCACTCAACCAAAGCCCCTAAGGCAAAACAACATTCCCAGCACACTAGTCATAGGAGACTCAATAGTGAGGCACACTGATGTCCCATTCACAAGGTTGAATAAGGAGAAAGTGACAGTCAGCTGCTTGTCAGGTGCCAGGATCCACCACATAATGCACGCACTCAGGTCCCTCAACAACAGGTACAAAAATGACTCTGTCACTGTACATGTGGGTGTGAATGACCTGAGATGTACCTCCCTGGACTACATGAAAAAAGACATGGAGGCGGTCTCAGATTATGTAGCCTGGCAGGGTATGACCCTAGCCCTGAGCAGCATCCTACCATCACACAGAATGATACCACAGTAGAAGCAGAAAATGATTGATTTCAACAACTGGCTAAGTTTCTGGTGTCATTCTAAGGGGATCAAGTATCTGTCTGCCTGGGACGGCATGAATGACAGACCTCAATGCTTTGCCAGAGATGGCCAGCATCTGTCACCCCTGGACTTCCGGATACTGGCCAAGGCTCTTGCCACCCCTATAGTGCCTTTTTTTAGGTGGTGCTCCAAAGACCAAATTACCACCATAACAGCTACAAACAAATGCAATCAGAGGGTCATGCTACTCAACACTAAAAGTCTAATTCTCAAAATGTGCTCACTTGAAGCACTCCTTAAAATGGAGAACATTGACATTTGTGCTGTAACAGAGACCTGGTTCAAGGCAGGAAAAAGCACCCCTGCACTACCAGGTTATAACTCATTCCACACCTTTTGATCCCAGAGCTTGGGCCAAAGCTCCAAAGTCAGTGGTATTTCCATATTCATAAAGGATGCATACACCTTCAGACTGGTAGCCCAACATAACCCATCAGAGATACTTCAGGTGCAGGCTGCAACTAACATTGGGTAAGACAGCGATTCAGGTTGTAGTCTGTTATAGGTCTCCAAAAATGTCCCAAGACTCACATTCCACGTTCCTAAGCACCCTGGAGAATATTCGGGTCCAGCCTAACAATCTCATACTTTGTGACTTCAACTACCCCTCCATTAACTGGGAAACCTACTCATGTACCAATACACTTGCCTAATGTTTCCTAGAATTCATTAATTACAATGACCTGGACCAGCTCATTCTTATCCCCACTAGAGGTAGCAACATCCTTGACCTGGTCATTACTAACATGGGTGACATTTGCTCTACACCAATAGTCAACTCCTCCCTGGTTAGATCTGACTACAAACTAATCACCTTGGAAATCCACCCCCTCCCCCACAAAGGTAACCACCATGAAAAACTTCTCCAAAGCAAACTTTGGGCTCCTAAAAACAGAGGTGGCTAACTTCATGGCACACATGCAAATGGAGAATAGTTGCATGACTGCCAACTCATACACCAATGCACTGTACGAACATGTACACAAATGCATGGATCTCTCCATACCCAATAGAAGCATGACACTCTCCTCCAAAAAAAGGAAGCAAATCTGGTGGTCCCCTGCCATAAACAAACTCTACAACACAAGGAGGAAACTGATGTGGAATAAGGTGAAGTTCAAAGACTGGAAAAAACTCCCTTATCAGCCTCAACAAAAGATTGAGATCACTCATCAAATCCTCTAAAGCTAGCAATGAAAACAGAATTGCAGTGAATAGTAAAGACAGCCATAATGCTTTCTATAGTTATGAAAAGAATCTCCATGGTAATACCCAGATTTGATCTGAGCTACTGCACAATGGTACCTCCTATACTGAGCCAACAGATATTGCCAATATACTGTCCGACATATTCAATGCCAACGTTACCCCCTATCCCCCCCAAGGGACCAGTCACAATACCAGTAGATTTCCAGGCACACAGTATTACTGCTGCACAGGTTCAAACAGCACTGTCCAAGGCCAAGAATACATCTTCTATGGGACAGAGTGAACTGGCACCTCACCTATGTGACCTGTTCAATCACAGCCTCACCTCAGGCTTTATCCCTACAGAATGGCACACTGCTACAGTCATCCCTCTCCATTAAGGAGGAGTGACTACAGACCTTGGGAATTATTGCTGCATTAGCCTTATAAGTCTAAAGCTATGGATCACATCATCATAGACCTGGTAAACAAGGATATAGGGAATATCCAAACTTTGGATCCCACACAGGTTTTGTGAAGGGTAGATCATGCCTGCTCAACTTGGTCAACTTTTTTGAGTCAGTCACTAGAGCTGTGGATGAAGGCAAGGTGGTTCATACAGCCAACCTTGATCTGGCCAAGCCCTTTGATACCATTCCTCACTCATGAATCATAGAAAAACTCACTAAGCTGGGCATCAGCCCTATATCACCAGGTGGGTTGCAAACTGGCTCACAGATAGAACCCACAGTTTGAAAGTAGTTGACTCCAAGTCAGACTGCCGACCAGTCATGAGTGGAGTCCCACATGGATTGGTCCTGGGTCCTCTCCTCTTTGGTATCTACTTCTCAGAAGTCCTGGCCAACATGATGGGACTTTGGCTGACAAAGTTTGCAGACAATTGCAAGTTTGGAGCCATTATTAACTCCCCAAGTGGCTACATATTACCACAAGAAGCAGCATATATTCAAAGTAGTCCTAATGTTACCTCTATCAGATTGAATGAGCTCACAAATAATACTATGCTACTATATTACTAAACATTAGAGAGCATCCATAAATCAGTCACTGAGTATACAATTTACAGAAATCCCTGTAAGTCATCAGTTTCTGTAAACATATGACAGGCATTACAGTTCAAATTCTATTGTGGCCTGTTTTTGAAAATGTCAGTCTTGATTCATGCAATATGATACATCACATATGAGCGACCTAACACAGTCCAATAAGAGAAAAGAAGGGAAGAAATTGAATGCCATCATGGAAATATTGAATAGAGAAAACTGTAAAGCAACTAAGACAAGAAGCGTCACTGTTAGAAGTGTAGAGGAGAGGGAACAGATCAACAAAAGTACTGAGAGAGATAGAAATGATAAAAGCAATGCGCAGTATTAGAACACGCCAGGATCTATCGTACACTATTGCAAATGATAAACTACATATATCAGCATAGGCAGAAAAACTTAGAAGATATGCAGATACATATAAAGGAAAAGTATAAATTAAGCAATTAATTGATGACCCAACAATGTTTTATACAGAAGTGGGAAACAAAGCAAAGGGAAAGAAACCCCACCAAAAAAGAATTAATAGATTAATTTTGGAGAAATATCTATGAAGACCCTGTGGAAGATAATAAAGATGCTAAATGGATAGAAGAAGTAAAAGAAACAGTAAAAACTTCAGATGTACAGGATATGAAATGGGAAGAAGTAACAGCCAGAGAAATTGTAGTAAAATTAATAAAAGCTCCTAATAAGAACCCCCAGGCGCAGATGCAGCACCTAACTTCTAGCTAAAAGTATTAACAGCTATACATGCAGATTAGCAATAAGTAAGGACTACTTATATGCACATCCCAAACAGACACCAACCTGGTTAACAACTGGAAAAACAATACTCCTCCCTAAAAGTAAACCTGTAAGCTACATTAAAAGCTATAGACCCTTAACTTGCTTTTGGATGATATATAAACTATATACTATATACTGAAATTGATGTCTCAAACTCAGTCATGGCAATAGAACAAAAGGGTAACAAAAGAACATCATATGGAATAAAGGATTGCTTGTTGTTAAATGAAGTCATAATGCATAATTGCAAATAGGGGAAGAATCTAAGTATAGCACGGATAGATTACAAAGAAGCATTTGACAACATCAGAAATTCATGGCTAAAGGAGAGCTTACAGATGTATAAGGTACACCCTACATTGATCAATTACATTGCAGTGACCATGAAACAGTGGCAAACCACCTTGCAGCTGAGCAATGATAAATGATAAATGATTATTCCAGGGACAAAAATTCAAAAGGGAATATTTCAGGGTGACTCTATGTCACCTCTTCTCTTTTGTTTTGCCATTAACCCATTAAGCTATCTACTTAACAGATTAGGTCACGTTTTCAATTTGGCTCCCAGAAAACACCAAGTGTAAAGAATTCTCATCTTCTTTTTGTGGATGATTTAAAACTGTATAGTATATCAGATTAGGAGCTGAAAGCTCAACTGCAAGTGCTTAAATCTTTCTCAGATGATACAAAAACAACATTTAAAGCAGGAAAGCTGCAGCACTCAAAAATCAGTCTGGAATAGAAATGTGATATAAATGAACTTGAGCAGCAGGGTGTGTATAAATATTTGGTAATTGATGAAGGATCGACAATAAAACATGTACAAATTGAACAAAACTCAGTAAAGGATATTTTAGCAGACTAAAATTAATACTGAAAACAGGCCTGACCCTTAAGAGCAAAGACCAAGTTATAAACTAATTTGCTCCATGGTGGTGAAGCGGTAGTGTTGTCGCCTCACAGTGAGAGGTTCTTCTGTTCGATTCTTGGCTGGAGTGCCTTCTGTGTGGAGTCTGTGTGTCCTCCCCGAGGTTGAGTGTCGTTCGAAAGACATACGTGAATGCGCGTGCCTTCATTGGGTGTCGAGCTGGCACCTCGGCACTGTAAAAATCTACTTCCAATCATTAGTGGACCAGAGTTCCGCTGTGGCGACCCCTAACCGGGAAAAGCCGAAAGAACAAGCTCTTCCTGTTCTTTTGGGGTGATTGACTGGCCTCAAAAGGTACTGCATCAGTTAGACAGGAAAAGAAGAAAAATGTTTTCTCACCAAGTCTCTTCTGAAAAAGGGCTTCCTACCTGGTCAGACTAACCCGGTCAACAAATGTAAAATAAATAAATAAATAAATAAAAAATATAAAAATGTTTCACTCTCATCAAATTATATAGAAAGGCCAGTGTATACCAAGATTATATATTCCTCATTCTGAGGGAGGTATGGGCCTATTCAAAATTGATTACATTTTTAGACCTGCAGTTATAGGACTGCATACATATCTGCTGACCTCACCAGATGTTTAGCAAAAGCATATCACTGTCAAGTGGGAATGGAAATCATACCAGAAATAGACAAAAATCAGGCATCAACTGAATATGTCAAAAAACAAAAGAAATAATAAATCAGAAGGATTAGATGAGAATGCAAGAAATGTGGAAAAGACATAAAAAGGCGCAAGTACAGAAAACTCCTAGAACAACTCCATATCGATCAGGATTTAATGCAGGAGTGTTTAAGGAAAGTTAAATATAAACCAAAAGATGAAAGCATAATATTGGCAGCCTAGCGCATACCTCTCAACTATACAGATTTTTGCAGAATGTCCAAATTTTTGCCTCATATTTTTGATACATTTTTCATAAAATTGTGGTTTTATGTCAAATTATTGGCAAATCATTAAAGGCTGAAGTTAGAAAATAATGACAGACATTTGAGTTTCAGACTTCATACCCATCAGAAAATTCAAGGTAATGCAAAACCCCTACATTCTATCAATGTTCTAAATTTCTAAGAGTGATATTTAAAATTTGTCCCTATTTTTGGGCCTTTGTCCCACTTTTATAAATGGCTTTGTCCAGATTACTTACTCTAAGAGGTTGAGAGGTATGAGCCCAGGACAGTAGCCTATGCACACTTGGTTTACAAAGTCCATTGAGCATGTGGGAGAAACAGACAAATGCATGTTCTGTAAAACAGAACTGGAAACAATCACACATCTTGTTGCTGGGTGTGATACACTAATAGCAGAGAGCCTATATACCAAAAGGCATAATAATGTGGCAAGACTGTTGAACTGAAAGTTGTGCAAACATTACAGTACTGAAGTAGCTGAGAAGCACTGGAAACATGAGCCACAAAGTATTAAAAAGAATGATCAATTTTATACAACATGGGATCACCCATTACCAACAGTTCAAAAACTAGATGTGAGAAAATAAGATATAGTAATCCATGAAAAGAAAACAAAAGTAGCATCAGTCATTAAAATTGCTACACCCAGTGATTACAGTGTCTCACTTACAGAGAGACACAATGTCAAAAAATACCAAGATTTGCAGGCAGAAACAAGGGCAATATGGAAGAAGGATGTAAAGACAGTTCCAATAGTAGTAGGAGCAATGGGTTTCTAAAAAATAATTAGGGTTATGTTTAGATAGGTCACCATTATATGTAACTCTGTATGAATTGCAGTAGGGGTTAATTCTGGGCACATTGTGGCTGCTGAGAAGAGCACTTTTGGCTAACATCAAAGACTGAAACACTACTAATTTCACAAACATTAATCAAACTTTGATTTAGGAATGGGATCAATGCCAGTCATAATATTAGAAACCCAAAAGATTTAGAGAAATTAAACTAACAGAGACATATGTTTGTTTGGTAAATTATACAGTACAGATTTTTACAGATCTAGCATGGCCATGGTTCATTGATGCCTATAGCTCTTAGGCCATGGCTAACTATACAGTTTCCAAAAACATTTTTATTTTGTTTTCATTATAAACATACCACGATGTACATATAACAAATACAATAAAACAATAACAAAAATATTTACAATATTTGCATTCATCCATGATAAACAATAATTATATCCATGAGAAGTTATGAGTATTTGTTCAAAAGGTTTTCCAGTTTTTTGCCATGCTATTTTTTATGAGTAATGTTATGAGTTCTATAACAAATGGTTGGCAGTTCATTTTTTACAAACAACTTTTGCTAAATTAATAAAATCTTTAAACATCAAATCTTGTTTACTTTTCCAGTTCCAAGTAATAACCTTTCTGGCAATTGCAAGACTTGACCAGAGTAACTGAATCTGTGATTTAGGTATTACGTTAGGTATAGGAACATTGAACAGGATTAGTGAGTTAGAAATATGACAGCTATCAGACCATAAAGCCTTTACAAAATATTTAAAGTCTTTCCAATATTAAACAACATTTCTACATTCAATGAACATGTGAACCCAGCTGGCCTCTAGTAATTCATCTTATTTCCAACATTTACTTTCATTGTTTTTTGAGTATAAGATTTATTTTATGTGGAGTATAAAAACTCCTATTCATAAATTTCCATGTATACAATCGCCAATATAATGAAGAAGCGGTACCATACGTAGATTTCAATAACAGTTTTTGGATTCATCAGATATTTGTTCTTCATTAATCTTTACATAGTAATTCCAAAAATCTGAGTCATACTTTAGAGTGTCGTCTGTTAGTATCTTCTAGATAGGTCAGAGACTTAATTTTTGATCATCTGTCTTTTCAAGACACCTAATAAAAAGCTGAATCAAACTAGGTATAGATTCAGTCTCTAGGTTGATTGATACTCTCATTTTGTTTTCTATAAACTGCTGTAATGAGTATATAAACAATCAACTATCTTGACTATTATCAAAACTACATAGAAGAGAGTTTAGTGGTTTAATACTCTTATTTTCAATAAACTGATGCCAGAATATTTTTATTTTATTTTTTTTATTTTATTTTATTTTATTTTACATTTGTTAACCGGGAAATTCTGACTGGACTAGGTCCATTTACAGTAGAGGCCCGGGGAGAAAAGCTCCACATTATTAAACAAGAGAAAAATATTTTTATACAGAGTAGTACAAATTAAACAAGAGAAAACAATTTTTATATAGAGTAGTCCAACACACATGTACATTATACAACAAAACAATCAGATATTCACATTAAAAATGCAAGCAGACAAGACACTTCTCAGCAGTCAGAGAAGTTGCAGACAGTAGTGATTAGAAGCTACTTACAGGCTCGGCTAATGGCTGTTAGAGTTTTAGTCTCATAGAGGATTACAGTGTGGCTGTTAGGGTTTTAGTCCCATAGAGGATTACAATGACTAACTTGGTATTGGTGAATGGATGGCTGTTAGGGTTTTAGGCCCATAGAGAATTATAGTGACTAACTTGGTATTGGTGAATGGATGGCTGCTAGGGTTTTAGTCCCATAGAGAATTACAGTGACTAACTTGGTATTGGTGAATGGATGGCTGTTAGGGTTTTAGTCCCATAGAGAATTACAGTGACTAACATGGTATTGGTGAATGGATAAGAGGAGGAAAAGGTAGGAAAGCTTAAGTTTAAGTAATGCAAAGACATAGCCAGGTATTCATCAGACCATGGGTCCAAGGAAGTAAACAGGGGTCCAGGGAAGTTAATATTGTGGGAAGAAATATCTGGAGAATTGTTTGAATAGGCTTGTATAGGCCCTAGGGCTGATAGCCTAGTACCAACCTATGTACCTAAGATGTGATTTCAGGGAGTTTTTGAAGTGTGAGGTGGTGGAGGCTGTGGTCAGCAAAGGTGGAAGGCAATTCCAGTTTCTAGCAATGGTGTGGGAATATAACGCTTTTCCTGCAGTATTGTTTGTCACTAGATCAGAGAGGGTGATTTGCTGTGTAGTGGGCAAGTAGTTGAGTTTGTGATGGGGTTTTATCAGGCTATTTAAGAATATTGTAGGCAGTGACTAGCTGGTGGTAATTAAGTAATTGAGGTAGCTCTAGCCAATTTAGGTCCCTTAGAGCAACACAGTGATTTGTTCTGAAGGTGGTGTTTTTAGCAAGCTTGGCAATAATATTGTAACATGATTCTAGTTTGTCTAGATCTATTTTTCTGATGTGGGTGAAAATTGGTGCTGCATACATTAATGTGGAGAATAGGTATGACTGAGCAAGGGTGACTCTTGTTTGGTCTGAGAGAAAGTTTTTGTGTCTATATAATGTGCCCATTTTATTTTTTTGTGAACCTTTTTGATGGTTTGTGAGATGTGAACATCAGAGTGAAGATTCTTGTCTGTCTCAATGCTGAGCAGTTTGGTATGGTCAGAAAGAGAAATGAAAGTGCCATTTTTAGAGGTGATGGTGAAGGAGAGGGGAGCAGTTTTTGATTTGATAGGGGTAAATAGTAATAATGTAGTCTTATTGGGGTTTAGGATGAGTTGGATATCAAAAATCCATTTTTCTACAGAGTTAAAGGTTTCCTGGGTGAGTTGTTGCAGAATGGCTGGAGTTGGGGCTGTGCAGATCAACGTTGAATCACCTGCATATGGAATAAGTATGGCATGATTGGTTGAGCTATGCAGATTATTGGTGAAGATAGAAAAGAGAAGTGGGCCAAGTATTGAGCCTTGTGGGACACCTATGGTGGCAGGAAGTTGAGGGCACAATACACCTTACCATTGGACAGATTGTTGCCAGTCAGATAGGCAGCTTCTGAACCAGGCTATAGTAGATGGGGGAGAGGATAGCTAGGGCAGAGAATTTAGCAGAATGGTGTGTGAGACCATGCCAGATGCTTTGGAGAGATCCAAAAAAAATGGCAGACGTCAAGCTATTGTTGTTCCTGTGTTGGTTAACTAGATTAGTGAAAAAGAGAATAGCAGTGGTTGTGCTATGATGTGGATGGAAGCCATGTTGTGTGGTGGACAGGAGTTGATATGTGTTCATGAATTTCATGATTTGGAAGTGGATACACTTCTCTAGAAGTTTAGATAGGGGGGATAGAATGGCGATGGGTCAGTAGTTTGAAAAATCATAAGAGTTCATGCCTTAATGAAAAGGAATAATATATGAAACTTTCCAGAGCTTTAGGATATGGGATTCCTGTATGGAGCAGTTGATAAGGATGGAGATAAGGGAAGATATAGATTCAGCAGCCATTTTTAGGAAGTTGGTAGGTAAGTTATCAGCTGCAAGGGTGGTGGGTTTCAGTTTTAGAAGGAGCTTTTTAATTGTAGAGGTGGGGACTAGTGAAAGAGTAAAGGGGGGGTGCTTTCTGTATGATTGGTTGGGGTGCATGAAAGACTATTTTTGGATAGTTGGCTGGATAGAGCCAGGATGGATTCTGTAAAATGGTGATTAAATTGAGTGGCTATGTCCATGGTATTGTTGGTATAGTTTGGGGCCTGGTTTTAGTAAGGAGTTGATAGACTGCCAGATTTTTTGTGGGGTTTTTGAGTATTTGCTTTGGGCCCATAGGAAGTAGTTCCATTTATCCTGTTTGGTTTGTTCCTTGGCCTGATTTCTAAGCTGTTGGTAGTTTTGTTTGGAACAGGTGGTGTTTTCCCTTTTCCAAATTTTCCAGGCTTTATCTCTGCATTTTACTAGGGCTCTAGTTTCTTTACATAGCCATGCTGCATAGTTGGCTTTCACTCTGAATTTCCATACTAGGGGCGAGTCTGTTAAGGACTTTGATAAAAGTAGTATTAAAATAGTCAACTTCCTGGTCTAATCCAAGGGTCTGTAGTCATTCCCAGTTACAATGGCTTAGAGCAGTGCTGAGATCATAAGGGTTTAGGTTGCAACCATCTTGTATTAGTTTATGAACTATGGGTTTGGATAGGTTAGTGCATTTGTCTAGTAGGAATGTGGGAAGGTGGTCACTGAGTCCATCAGGTAGGTAACCTGTCTGTTAAGTTTTGTTTGGGGTAATTGACCAGTAACCAATCCAGAATGGATTGTTTTTGTGATCTTTTATCTGTTCTAGTAGGTTAGTGGGGTTATTGGAGTTACAGGTTGTCCAGTCAGTATTTAGGTCACCCAGTAAGATAGTTTCTTGTGGTAGGTTGTCTTTTGTCCACTGTAAGCTTTACTCTATTATGGGAGAGTTATTTCCTGGAGGAATGTAGTAGCAGAGAATGTTGATTTTTTTTTTGTTTTGTTTAAGCATAGGTCTAAAAAAAGGGTTTCTGTGTTATGAAAATTAAGTAGCGGGGTTTGAAGGAGTTTGAGGTTTAGTGTGTTATAAAGAGAATGGCTACCCCACCTCCTTTTCTGCCTACTCTATCCAGTCTTGGGGTATTATATCCTGGGGGGGAGGAATTCTTCATTTTTGATTCTAGGTTTTAGTCACATCTCTGTGATGGTCAGTATGTCAGGAGAGTAATGGGTTATAAATGCATGCAGTTCAAGTATCTTATTAGCAATACTTCTTATGTTGATATTAAGAATTAGTAGGTCAGATATCTCTTTGGTTTTGATTGGACCTGGATTAGGGTGTATGTCACCAGACATTAGTAGTCTCTTTATGATTGATAGTATGTGTCTGGTTATGTTTGTTATTTCTATGCTAGATCTATGTTAGGTTTTTCTAGTGTTGCATCTTGGTACGCTAATTTTGTGTATATAAAATGTAGTATTAAGATTAAAAATTATGGAACTGATGGAGAAGTTTGTGTGAGTTTTTGTGGGTGTGGAAATATGTGTTGTATGGAATGTGGTGTTGTCTAGAGGTAAGCTAGTTTGTATGGATGTGATGTAGGTTAGTGTTGTCAGGAATAATGAGAGATAGATGCTAGTGTAGTTTGCATGCTGTATGGTATAGATGCTAGGATGATGGCTGTAAGGTGATTGAGGTGATGAGGCTGTAAGGTATTTTAACTGGTTGGTGGTGCGGCTAGTAGTTATCTGTAAGTAGAGGATGGCAGTGGTGTATTGAGTGTTGATGATTATATGATGTTGAGTAGGTGATTGGTGTAAGTGAAGGTCAGATGATGTGGTCAGGTGATGAGGGGTTAGAATAAATGTAGGTATAGTGGGGGCATGTGGGAAATGGGGGCAGAATAGGGGAGCAGAGTGAGCCGAGCGGAGTGAGGCAAACAGAACAGGGCCCAACCAGGCCATGAGTTTCCAGAAACAATCTGATTTCACTTTTCAGGGAAGGTAATGGCCAAGGATTATCTATAATGGTTTTGCTTTACAATATTCCTTGAATGAAGCTACAGGATTATTTGGGAGAGGCCTTCTGTGAACTGCCAGTGCTGCAGAATCCCCAAGCAGTAATTTACAGTGTTATCACCTAAAACGCAATACAGATAACATTAAGTGAGTAGAAATTAACCTTGTTTCCTTGTTGTTTCATGCAAGTTTTTTTATAAATGATACTGCCAAGTTATTTTCCTTTAATTTTTACATTCCATTGATGTTGGAAGAATCTAGGCAATCAGGGGAGTATCATCATTATCATCATCTTTCGGCTTTTCCCATTAGGGGTCGCCACAGCAGATCATCTCTTTCCATTTCTTCCTATCCTCTGCATCTTGCTGTTTCACACCAACCGCCTGCATGTCCTCTCTCACCACGTCCATAAACCTTATCTTAGGCCTTCCTCTTTTCCTCTTACCTGGCAGCTCCATCCTTAGCATCTTTTTCCCAATATACCCATCATCCCTCCATAGCACATGTCCAAACCAACACAATCTCGTCTCTCTTGCTTTGTCTCCAAACTGTCCAACATGAGCTGACCCTCTAATATACTGATTCCTAATCCTATCCATCCTAGTCACACCGAGTGCAAATCTTAACATCTTTAGCTCTGCCACATCCAGCTCTGACTCCTGCCTTTTTGTCAATGCCATTGTCTCCAACCCATATAACATAGCTGATCTCACTACCCTCTTGTAGACCTTCCCTTTCACTCTTACTGGTACCCATCTGTCACAAATCACTCCTGACACTCTTCTCCACCTATTCCACCCTGCCTGTCCTCTCTTCTTCACCTCTCTTCCACATTCACCATTACTCTGAACTGTTGATCCCAAGTACTTAAACTCGTCCACCTTTACCAACTCTACTCCCTGCATCCTCACCATTCCTCTACCCTCCCTCTCATTTACACACAAATATTCTGTCTTAGCTCTACTGACCTTCATTCCTCTGCTCTCTAGAGCATATCTCCACCTCTCCAGATTCTCCTCAACCTGATTCCTACTCTCACTACAGATCACAATGTCATCTGCAAACATCATAGTCCACGGGGCCTCCTGTCTGATCTCATCTGTCAACCTGTCCATCACCACTGCAAATAAGAAAGGACTCAGAGCTGATCCTTGATGTAATCCCACCTCCACCTTAAACGGGCCTGTCACTCCCACTGCAGTCCTCACCACTGTCACACTACCCTTGTACATATCCTGTACCTCTCTTACATACTTCTCTGCCACTCCCGACTTCCTCATACAATACCACAACTCTTCTCTAGGCACCCTGTCATATGCTTTCTCCAAGTCTGCAAAGACACAATGCAACTCCTTCTGACCTTCTCTGTATTTCTCCAGTAACACTCTCAGAGCAAACATTGCATCTGTAGTGCTCTTTCCTGGCATGAAACCATACTGCTGATCACTAATCATCACCTCCCTTCTTAACCTAGCTTCTACTACTCTTTCCCTTAACTTCAAGCTGTGACTGATCAATTTTATCCCTCTGTAGTTACTGCAGCTCTGCACATCATCCTTATTCTTAAAGATAGGTACCAAAACACTTTTCCTCCACTCCTCAGGCATCCTCTGACTTTCCAAAATTTCATTAAACAATCTAGTTAAAAATTCCACTGCCACTTCTCCTAAGCACCTCCATGCTTCCATTGGTATGTCATCTGGGCCAACAGCCTTTCCATTCTTCATCCTCTTCATAGCTGTCCTTACTTCCTCCTTGCTAATCTGTTTCACTTCCTGATTCACTATCCCCACATCATCCAACCTTCTCTCCCTCTCTCATACTCTTCATTCATCAGCCTCTCAAAATACTCTTTCCATCTACTCAACACACTCTCCTCTCTTGTGAGTACCTTTCCCTCACTATCCTTTATCACCCTTACTTGCTGCACATCTTTCCCAGCTCTGTCCCTCTGTCTAGCCAGTCGGTACAGGTCCTTTTCTCCCTCTTTAGTGTCCAATCTCTCATACAATTCTCCATACGCCTTATCCTTAGCTTTTGCCACCTCTTTGCCATGCGCCTCATCTCCTTATACTCATGTCTACTTTCTTCATCTCTTTGACAATCCCACTTCTTCTTCACCAGCCTCTTCCTCTGTATACTCTCGTGTACTTCCTCATTCCACCACCAGGTCTCCTTGTCCTCCTTCCTCTGTACAGATGTCACACCAAGCACCTTTCTAGCAGTCTCCCTTACTAGTTTTGCTGTAGTTACCCAGCCATTCGGTAACTCTCCACTGCCTCCCAGTGCCTGTCTTAACTCTTCCCTAAACTCCACTTCACAATCACCCTTTTTTAACTTCCACCATTTAATCCTTGGCACTGCTTTCACACTCCTCCTCCTCTTCTTGATCACCAACGTCATCCTACAGACCACTATTCTATGCTGCTTAACTACACTTTCCCCTGCCACCACTTTACAGTCTCCAATCTCCTTCAGACTGGCCCTCCTACATAGGATATAATCCACCTGTGTGCATCTTCCTCCACTCTTGTACGTCACCCTATGCTCCTCCCTCTTCTTAAAATATGTATTCACCGCTATAGGGAATATAAGAAATAGGAATTGTTTAATGTAATTACAATCGATTATATTTTTAAAGTTATTAAATATTTCATTAATGCCATAAGGAAAATGATCAAACTTCTTATTAAATAAACAAAATTCACATAAATGCCAATGAACTCTTATTCCGTATTGTTCCTTAAATTGATTTTCTATAGTTCTGATATCAGTTATATGAATCTCATGTATTATTTTCCAGCCAGATATATAGGTAGGTGACATCCAATGTAATATTACATTAATTATAACTGATTTGAAATAAAGATCTAAGCTAGGGAATGCTATCCCATTAGTGTTCCCGGCTCTAATGTGCCATTTATATGCAATCCTAGGTTTTAAGGGGAATCATAAAAATTTAAGTAGCATGGAATCTAATTTTTTAAATACGTTTTTGGGAGAGGGTAGTATCAATGACTGTATATAAAACAAAATTTTAGGTAAAATTATCATTTTAATTGAAGAGAGCCTATCCTCCATTGTGAAGAACATTTTATTCTATCTTTTGATTCATTCACTAATGGTGGTTATTAAATTATTGTAGTTTAGTTTAATAGACTCTTTCCATGTACTTTTTATACTGGCACCCAAATATTCTAATGCATCATTCTCCCAATTAAACAGAATATTCTCTCTTAGGTTTTTGTTGATCTTTTTGTTAATTAGTAATGTTTTGGATTTATTATGATGATTAAATTTAAGCCCTGAAATTCTTTCAAAATGCTTAAGGTATTTATAACATCATGCAAAGAACCATCAATATCACCCAATGTTAACAATATATCATCAGCAAATAACTGTATCTTAGGACAATAGTCCTTAATAACTTGAAAACCTTTTGTATTTTGCTTGTTTCTGATATATGTAGCAAAAGGTTCCATTGAAAGAGCAAACAATAATGGTGACAAAGGACAACCTTGTCTAGTTCCCTTGAGGATTTCTAGTGGTGAGGATAGACATGATCTGATTTTCACATACGTTTCTGCCCCACTATAAATTTTCATTAATAAGTTGAGAAAATCTGAGGAGAATTCAAAACCAATCAGAATTCTTTGTAGATAAGACCAACTAATAGAATCAAAAGCCTTTTCTATGTCTAGGCTGATAATAGTTGCTTTTTGTATTTGCATGCTATGTCTATTAATGATAGTAATTTAATAATGCTATCTTGCACTTTCCTATTTAGACGAACCCTGTCTGATCATTATGTATTAGATTAGGTAATATTTTCTTGATCCTATTAGCTAATATTGTCATAAAAATTTTATAATCAGTGTTTGGTAATGAAATTGGCCTATATGAATCACAAGATTCGGGGTCCTTACCTTGTTTTAAAATGGGGAAGATAATTGAATATTTCCACGATGGGGGTAATATACATTTTTGCTTAACCATAGTAAAGGCATTTATTTTCTTTATTATATATTCAGGAAAAATCTTATATAGATCAGGAATTATTCCATCCAATCCTGGAGCTTTATTATCTTTTAAAATGTTTATTTGCTCTTTCACTTCTGTTACTGTTATTTGTTTATTTAATATGTTATTTTGTTGCATTGACACTTTAGTAGTTATAGTTTCTTGAATAAAAGTATTTATTACTTTATCTGTCTCCAAAAGTGGTGTATTATTTATATCTTTATAGTAGTTTTTGAACATTTCTAATATGCCCATTAAGTTCAATGTACTCTTAACTGAGCCAACACTTTTATATTTAATCTCATTAATAAGATTTTGATTGTTTATTATTTGGATCTTACTGCTATTTTATGTAGATATTTAGGATTTACAGCATAAGATTGTAATTCTAATGTTTCCAGGTTTATGGCTACCTTATGATTCAGAACTTCTAAGTATTTTTGATTTAACTTAGTAATTTGGTTATGTGCTACTTTGTTATCTGGTTTTGTGTCCATTTTTATCTTGTCTATGTTTTATTATAAGTCTAAATGTTCTTTGTCCCACTCTCTCCTTTTTTAAGGTATCAATATTTTATTCTACCACATATATAAACTTTAAAGGTGTGCCATAGTATAGCATCAGTCACTTCACCATTATCATTTGTTTCCATAAACATGTCTATTTCTTTCATTATCTAGTTCCTAAAGTCTTTTAACTTAGTTATGTAAGCAGGAATTATGTGTAGAAGTATTAAATCATCTGTATGTGTAGTTAATGTAAAGTTTATAGCATTTTGGTCTGAAAGTGGACAAGTCATTATAGATATGTCACTTATTTTGAGTATATATTATTTGATACAAAGACCTTATCAATGTGTGTGTACAAAACCAATATGAATAGTGAGTATAGAATAAGGAATAATGTTCTCTTAGACTGTGTATGTTTTTAAGGTTAATCTGGTTTGTAAAGTCATTTAACTTCTTGGCTTGAGATGTTAGTTTCATTTTACCATTTTTAGAAGTATCATTGCCTGATAATAGGCAGTTAAAATCACCTGTTGCTATATTTCCCCTTTTGCATTTAAAGTAATCAGGTCCAGATATTTGTGAACATGTTTAGTACTTAGTCCTGGTATCCAATATGTATTAATTAAAGTATAATACTTCCTATTGATTTCCAAAATAAGCATGCTTAGCATCCCATCTTTATCTGAAATTGTATCTATATTTCTTGGCATAGTATAAGTATTTTTCCATAGAATAAGAGTGCCTCTTCTCTTAGACTTAAAACATGGATCAGCCAGGATAGTATAGCCATCAAATGAGTATTTTTGTAGGCATTTTTTTAATATATGGGTTTCCTGTAAAAAGATTATTTGGGCTTTATGCATTTTGATATATTTAAGCAAACCCGCTCTTTTGACATTATTGTTCAAACCATTAATATTTAATGATAAACATTTATAAGCCATTGACTATAATGTGTATGTTGTTACTTACTGAAAGAGCTTTCTTCTGTGTTGACTTGAAATCTACTGAAAACGTACTTATCATGGATGTATAACATGTATTAAGCACTACTTTCAAAAACCCAAAACTATTTATAAACACATACATAAAACATTAAGTTTCTGGTTTAGTTAAAAACTTAACTAAACAATCCATCCACCACCTCTCCAACACCAAAAGACACAAATTATCCATCTCTGCTTAGAATATAGTATAAAAACAAAAAAGAAAAGCATTATGAAAGCAGCTAAAGAAATCTGAGTCCATGAAATATACATTAAAATGAGAGTGTCCAATATAACTGAAGCTATATGAATATGTCACATATAATAATAGCACCTCTGATAAGTAGATATGTCAGAAATACCGAATAGATCAAAGTATGTATAAACATTAGAAGTTGAAGGTTAAGAAGATTGTCAATATTTCCAAGACTTTTCAAGAAACATCAGATGTTTTAACCATTTTGTCATTCATCTATCTAACATTTTTCATGTAAGGAGCTGTTGAATATATATATATATATATATATATATATATATATATATATATATATATACATATATATATATATATATATATATATATATATAAATATATATATATATATATATATATATATATATATATAAAAACACTTATTACAAAAGTAGCCTCACAGCCCTCTGTTTAGCTACTAAAGTTTTAGTTATGTAACATAAGTCTGATGTAAATATGCATAATGAGTTTTCTCATGCAGCTTCTAGTTCATCTGATGTCATTTAGTTACTAAAAGTGTCACTAAATCTGCAGAATGTATGCATCTATAAAAGAACATAGGTATTTTCAAAGGAGTTAAACACTTTTGTGTAGTCATTTAAAGTATCTAAGTGAAGGATAACAGAATTTCAAGAGAAAAGAATTATAAATACAGTCATTTGACAAGTTCAAAAGGTCAAGTGATGTCACCAATGTTGTTTCCTCAAGCTGCAGCTTCATAAACTTGTTAAAAGTATATAAATAAGCTCAGGCACAGCAGAGGTTGTCTCTAGTGAGGAAAAAAGCATTTTCAGTGGGAAATAAAAACCTGAAGTTTTTAGAGTTTACAGAAAGAAAGAAAAACACTCAAGCTGCCCTATCAGTACATGTCATGAATCTCCACAATGAGAACAGTCACACAGACCACCAGTTTCTTCACAAAACATCAACATCATGAAAAAATGAACCCTTTCATATAAAAACAGGTATTTAGAAGTAACAACAGCTGCCTCAAATCAGAAATCATTTTATACGATTTCAGTCATTTACTCACCAATTAACCAGACCAAAGGAAAAAATAAACTACTATATATATATATATATATATATATATATATATATATATATATATATACACACACATAAACCATTAATGTACTATATTAATGTTTATATGTGTCTAAACAAATAGTCTAAACATCTAGTTAGAAACACTAATCAGAAACATATTGTTACCCCACCACTGACCCACTAGAAAAAATGCACTTTGGTATTAAGTCAAATTATACTATTACTGAAGAATTAGAAGACATATATAATTTGTAGTTATTTAAAAAGGAAAATTATGTAAAGTACTTATAGTGGAGAAAAGAGATAAAAAGAACATTAGTAACAAAAAGGAATAGGAAGAAAGAAGAGAGGGAGAGAAAGAGAAAGAATATTATTTAAATACTTAGTACTATATGTAATTAGAAGTAGATATAGAAAGGAAAAGAGAAAGTTAATGATAAAGATGATTCACATTACCTTACAGCATAGAGATTTTCCAGAATCAAATATATTATGATTCATAAAACAAAGCATTTAACATTGGAAGGAATTTATTCATTTGTCCTTTGGTTTCTTAGATTTGTTTGCTCCTTCCTTCACAGACCATCAATTTTTTTTGTTGCCTGTCTCTTCAAATTCTGGGATGACCATTCCATTTCTATTATGTCCGACAGTATTTTCTTCTTTTGCATACATTCTACTGCTTCTTGTAGGTAATCAAAGATCTTCACTACTTCTGGCAAGGTCTTTTTTTATTTTTGCAGGAAAAAGAATTTGATCTTTAATATTGGCTTTTTTTAAGGACTTAATTAGAGGTACACACTCCTTCTGGATATGACTGTAGAGGTGTAGTCATTGTCAAATCAAACAACATTTTTGCCCATCTTGATAGGGGAATTAGTCTAAGCTGATTTCAGCATTAAGTCCTTGTCTTGTGAGGAAAGAACTCTAACTCTAATAGACCTGGGGTTAGATGAACTCAGAGACAAAGCTGGGTTTGTCAGGGACCAATGAGCCCCCTCAATTCCCAAAAGAGAGGGATTCGGGCATGTTTAGTGCTTATAAAAAACACTTATTGAGGAACTGAATCATGTTAGCACCCTCTTCTTTCTCAGGAATTCCACATATTCTTATGTTATTTCTCCTTGATCTATTTTCAAGGTCTTCCAGTTTCTCAATCAGCCTGGTATTTTGTTTCAGAAGAAATTAATTGTGATGTTCATTTTCTGTCACTCTAGTATCCAGGTCTAAGGCAAGAATCTGTTCAGTTTGTTGTTCCTGGATGTTTGTTATCATAAGATGTAGTTCTTTCTTCGCTGCACTCTCCTGGTGCAGGTTCTTCGAGTTGCTCATGTTGAGATCTCCAGTAGAAAACGTCTTGACAGGAATAATTAAAAAATTCTCTTGACTATGTATTAATTTTTAGAAAATAATAAAGAGTCTATGTTAATTTATCTTTTAGTATACTTTTTTGAAAAAATAATGATAAGGTGCTAAACCAGGGTGCTGTTACTGAAATGCTTACTGTGATGGCTCCAAAGTCTTCTTAAGACACAGTCTTGCTGGCTGGGTTTTGTTGAAATCAAAGTCTGGTTATAGTTGCATTCACAGTCTGTTGCATACAGAAACTTGCAGAATATACACTGATGAGAAAATATACTTTACAGCACCAAGCTCAGAGCAATATAACTTTTTATAACAAACCACACTGACTAATGTTGCAGCTTCAGGTACTGTTTATAGGTTCATAGATTAGTATTAGGCTAACTGTCCTTGTGGGTCATTTTAAGCCCAGCCAATTATCCCATGTGAGAATCAAACCCTGCACTTTGTGTCTGTAAGGTAAACACCTTAACCATTATGCCATCCTCCCACTCCCTTTATGCCATCCTCCCACTCCCTGTTCTACTTTACTTCTTGAACAACATGGATGATGTGAGAGATATAACATTTACCTCAGAACAAATGTGTCCCTATCAATACCTCTAACATAACTGAATTAATACAGATCTTATAGACAGTTCTAGTCATGCACACACATATAGATTTCCTGTTGGTATTCTTCTACTTCTTTCGGCTTTTTTTCCCGGTTGGGGTCGCCACAGTGGATCATTTGTTCGCTTATGATTGACAGTGGAATTTTACGGTGTTGAGTTGCCAGCCTGGTGCCCAACCTTCCACAGAAGGCACACACATGCACACACTTACACCTAGGGCCAATTTAGAGTGTCCAATCCACCTACTGCATGTCTTTGGGATGTGGGAGGAAACCAGAGCACCCGGAGAAAACACACGTAACCAGAGGGAGGACATGCAGACTCCGCACAGAAGGTACCCCAGCCAAGAATCGAACCGGAGAACCTCTTGCTGTGAGGTGGCAATGCTAACTGCTGCATCACCATGGCCACCCAGATTGCTCATCCTGTTGCAAATGCTGACTTGATGATATTATTTTTAAGCTTCCTTGCTTAACAATGTCACATTTTTTTTCTCTTTGTAAGAGGTCAGCTTTTTCTGACAGTATGAATATCCTGTTTACTCTTTGGTATTCTATTTTGATCTTTGTATGAGAACATCTGTTCTTGTGAAAATTCTGACTTCAGACTTTCTTAGTTAACAATGTCATATGATGCAAATTGTTTCCCTGTTGTCCAGCCTTTAAGAAACCAGATTAGCTTTTTTTCGGACATTGTGAAAACATACATCCTGTTTTTACATTTTTGCTCTTACTGACAATGTAATGCATACATAAGAGGTCAGCTTTTGCATTTTTGCTGATTCTGTAGGAAAAAGCAAGTTCCTTATTTTTCAAGCCACAGTCATTTAGTATGGATGCTGATTATATTACTAAACTCTAGTTCTACATTTAAGCAAGCTTTATTTTATACCTTATTTATTTTGCATATTTGTAACAGAATTACTTTCAACCTTAATATTTTGTTGAGCATATTCTTACACTTTTAGTTAGGTTTTTCTAAAAATTAAAGTATATTTCCTTTCAGGATATTAATATCTAAGCAGAGCTACGGATATCAGCTGCTATCAGACTGGCATCTTGACCACAACTCTGCTAACTATACATTTTCTATTATCTGCAAAGCTTCTAGAATTATCATGCAGTATACTTCTGTATGTGTGAATGCTGAGTAATGCATACATTAATAAGCTGTACAGCATAGAAATCACAAAATTATTTTATAATCTCTGCATGCTCTAATCACTTTCATGAATATAAGACCAATGTGGCTCATAATTACCAAATGATGCTTGAGTCCTGTAAACACAATGCAAGTACAAGAAGGGTCAATCTGTCACTTTTATTCTGTGTTATGGGTATAGCTGTACCACTGTATGCAGAGGCATGTGATACTGAATCATAAGGTTGGGCATTAATTCCATTAATGACTTTTTCTTTTTCGAATTTACCTTCTAATGGTTTGTTTTGCAAACTATGGCAGTTAAACTCAGCGTGCTGACACATGCTACTGTTATAAGGCAGATTGATGCATGTTCCATCATTATTTCATAGAGCTTTCAACATTCAAGGAAGTGTGATGTCTACAAGATCAAATAGTTAAGCAACAGGCCAATGTAAATAATCCATGAAAATATGTGGGTTTGAATCTCAGTGGAGCTTGTTTTGGTTGATATTATTGAAGTTCATCATTGTCTATTGAACAACAGATATGGGAGATCTGTACTTGGTTGGTAAGTTATGCAGTACAGATTTTTACACATCTAGTTGACTGTGGTCCATTGATTTCATGAGACATAAAGTTTCTCGAAACATCATACATCTATTAATAAAGATGTATGTGTAAATGCTTGATAATACATACATATCTTACCCATACAATTTCAATAAACAACATTATCTTATAATTCATTACTTGTTCTCATTGACTGCCCTCCTATCTAATGTACATGTGTATGTATTAAATCCCACCGGTGAACAATAGTTCATTTCATGTTTATTTATGTGTTTCAAGTGCAGATAAATGTTTTATTGCAAACTATAAAAGTTGGAAGTCTGAACTGTTATAGCTGTGGGTTATTGCTATGAACAATGTAATGGGATGCAGTCATGACTGCATAGTTTTGTTATTTAAATCCACATCACATGGCAATACTTGCACTTTTCTTTTACTTGTCATGTAATATACACACAAAACTTGACATTTTATTGTGTGTAATTCTTCCCTGCATATTCAGAGATGTATAAGTCTAAGTAAGTATAAGCAAGACTTATTAGCTCCATAGGTTGGTTTCTGGTTTGTAGTGCAATTTATAAGGAACAACTGTAAGTCTGAATCACGGCCCCTCTGGGTTCTCTACAGTACTCATTATGTGTGTGTAGTTTTGAGAGCAACACAGCAAAGACTAAATGTAATATTGGTTTTATGTGAAGCATAGATGGCATGTAATATGATTTTTTCACTGTTATGTTGTTATTCATAGCAGTAGTTATATACTGACCTGCAGCAATCCGTCTGCTGCTGGAATGTAGACTGGGTACAACATATGCATAGGCTTGAGGAACAGCAGAAGGAGAGAGGTATGAGTTATCACTGTCCACCTTTATTTCTCCATAAATTCTTCTAACATAGTTAAACTAAATGTTTAAATGTATATTCTTAGATAGTTAGACAAAATGTTTAAATGTGTATTCTTAGGACCATTGGGCATGCTAACGTTTATGCCAGACTTCGCATAATGCAACTGCAAGGTAAGTGTAATACTTATTGATTTCCTTTGCATAACATTATGTACATAAATTTAAGTTTAATATTGTCTTAGGAGTTATCTACAGGATTTTTTAGATAACTTGAGTTTATGCAATGTTTGTTGACACAACATAATGATATGTTTAACTGTCATATTGATATTAACTTGAGTGCTTCATGTTAAACTTGCTTGTAGTGTTATTGCTGTTTGGGTAGGAGGTACTGCTACACTAGTATGGGTAGAAGTGGTTTTAGTGAGTGTTGTACATAGACAGCCTGTTCCATTATTGATTGGGTGTTTGCTATCTCAGCTTTTTTAATGCTGCTGGCAGAGATTTATTGGCATATACTTGAGTTTCACTTCTCTTGCTATGCTGTATAACTGTACTGTGACAATTATGCATATAATTTCCTGTTATTGTTGTGCCACAAGCCTGTTATACTTTTCTGGTATTTCTGAACTGTTGCACAGTATATTCATGATCATCATTACATTGTTATGGCTGTGCAGGTACATATATAAGCATAAGATAAATGTAGGTAATGATAGTGATATATTTGTTGAGGGTCTGTTATGTATGTGTGTAATATACATAATTTCTCTCTCACATGCTGTCACAGTGATTGTTGTTCTACAGATGTTCTAAGCTTTCAAATTCCATTCCCATTATATGATGTTGAGATGTCACCCATTAATTGTGTTGCATTGCTCACCTCCATTAACCATGTTGCATTGCTCATCTCATTTGCATATATTTTAAGTGTACCACTGCTTGGTATTCTTTCAATATCTTTTGCACACACATATTTTACTCATGGGATGTCAACATGACACATTACCTGCATATAATCATATGTTATAATGGAAATGGAATATTGACACCCATGGAGCAATAAATAGTACTCAGTATTTCTAAGGGATTGTTTTTAGAGTCTATGATTGATACTGGTTTAAGGCTCAGACAGCGATTACATTATACTAGAAACCCCGTTTCAAAAGGTATTCTGTCAGTATGACTGTTTGCTTATACTGTACTAAGTTGTTTTAAATGATGCCCTATATCAGTTTTGCATGATGGAGTCACATGCTCTACTTGTCTTGAGACTTAATGATATGTATGTCTGTTTGTTGTATATGTATACTGATGGCTGATAAGTCAATTCATAGTAATAACAGAAGCATGTCTGAATAACTAGGTACTAGATGCTATGTGTTATACTGGTGTAACATAATAACAATGTATAGTGAGCACCTGGCCCCAAACATGATCTTCTATTTCTATCACCAATATGTAAATATTAGGACATTGAAAATGTTTCGTAATCATGACAGTACACATTACAATCACAACTTTGTTTCTGTTGTTATACAACCCTATGGGGTATATCTGTTGACAAATTCAGTGTAATGAGAAATGTATTGTATTGTGGTATACCTTGAGCAAACATTTTACATGTCCTGTCTCATATGTTTTGATGACATTAATTGCATATTGCGTAGTTTATTTAAAATAAAGTAGGTGCACATCTGAGTGTGTTTTATTACACGAACCAGAAAGTACACAGACTATATAACTTAATCCAAATAAATAATGGTGGTAGATATAGAATCGCTTCTTTATTTATTGTTAAGCACTTTTCATTTGTCTCAAATTGCAGACTTCATCAGACAACAAAAAACAACTAAAACCTTCCTTCTTATACACTTGAAATGGCACCATTTCCTTTTCAAACAGGAATTGACATATTCAGTGCTTTTTTTTAAACATATGACTCATATAAAACTTGTTGCTAAAATACTGATACAATATCTAATCATCTAAGGCAACATGCTCCATGAATAATTATATTGCACGCAATAAATCATTTATACATACATATATATATACACACACACACACACACACACACACACACACACACACACACACACACACGCACACAAATATTCATAGATTAAATGAAAAACGCACTACATCCATCATACTAGCAATGCATTTTCTGAGACCCAATGATTAATAAAATAGGGATTACTATATACTCATGAAAAAGACACAATATGAATATAAACATGCTAACCAATGCCTAAGCTAAAAATATCATGAATAATATTCTATTTTTTATTATTATTTATTATTATTCCTTACTTTTTCACTTTCCTACTTTTTTACTTTTTTTACGTTTTTGCTTTTTTATTTGTTTTTTTACTTACTACCTAGCCAATGCCTTTAACTTAAGAATATTATTAATAGTGCAGCAATCATTTAATCATGGCCATACACATGGATGTAGTTTCAGTTGCCAAACCAATTCAGCCTTTTCCAGCTGAGTAGTCCAAGGTCTGCCCCTATCCTATTCTTTAATCTGCTGTATTACACAAAACTTAAACAGATGATCTTTAAATGCATATATATGCTTTGCTAATGCATTTGTTAAAATGCCTTCTCTGATTGCATATATATGCTCATATATTCTCTCTTTCAAACTTCTAGTTGTTTTTCCTATATAATATGCTGGACATAATTAGCATATGGTAACATAAACTTTTTTTTTAATTTATTTTACATTTGTTGACCGGGATAGTCCGACTGGATGTATGTCCATTTTCAGAGGAGGCCCGGGGAGAAAAGCTCCACATTAAGACAATGTACAAGACAGAAATCTTGACCATATACAATACAAATAATGTCAGACAGGTAAAACATTTCAAATACAGGAACATTTATATAGTACTGTTACAGTAACATACCAACATACCCGACTAAATAAGTTAAAAATTTTGAGTAAAAGGATTAATTAAACATTTTTTTTTTTTTTTTTTTTTTTTAGGGTAACATTGTTTATAAAGTTTACCAAACCTTAGGAGGTGAGCTACTACAGTAAGAATTAATAAAGAATATCAGAGCACCTGAAATAGCATGTTAAAGATAGATAGTAAAGAATGGCCCTGCTAGGGGAGAAAGTGTCAGTCAGGATTTGTGCATGGGCAAAGCCATTGGGCTTTAAGGAAGATTCTTAATTGCTTCTTGAAAAGTGGGGTAGAAGAAAGGGCTGTTAGTTCAGTTGGAAGAGTGTTCCAAGAGTTACCAATAGAGTTTGAGAACAAGCTATCTCCAGATTTGTTGTTGGACTTTAGGGTAGCTAATAGTACCTTATTAGCTGATTGAAGTGTTGTTAGATTTTTATATGGGCAGATGAGGGTAGAGAGTATGGGTGTATATGTGGGATGGTGTAACATCTTGTGTATAGTAGTAAGTTCATGGAAAAGAATCTGGCTTTGCAATTCCAGCCATCCTAGCAATTTAAGATTTTGGCAGTGGTGGGTTCGAAAATGGGCACCAGTGGCAAATCTAGCTATGTTATTATAGGCTGTTTCCAACTTATGAAGATTATTTTTGGATAAGTTGGTATAGATTGGGGATGCATAGAGAAGGGTGGAGATTAAGTGAATTCAGGCAATAGCAGTCCTAGCTAGAGGTAGGAGATAGGGTTTGTCTGTAGAGGAAACCAAGTTTTTTATTAACTGATTTAATGGTTAGGTTGATATGTGTGTCGAAGTTTAGATTATGATCAATTGTTACACCTACAAGTTTGGTGATTGTGTCCAGAGTTATTACAGTACCATTATTAGATGTAATTGTGAAGTTGATAGCAGAAGACTTCTGAGTGGGAGAGAATAGTACCAATTTAGTTTTTTTGGGGTTAAGGACGGAGACAGTGTTGCTGGAACCAGTTTTCAACTAAGGTAAATACTGCTTGGGTACTCGAATGAAGTCCAGCAGGGGAGGAGGCTGAACATATTAATGTTGAGTCGTCGGCATATTGTATGCAGGTGGTTTGTAGAAGGGAGATTTTCAGATCATTTATGAAAATAGTGAAGAGGTGGGGTCCCAGAATAGAGCCTTGTGGGACTCCAAGAGTTATAGGGAGAAGAGTAGATAGTTTATTTTCCCAGATGACTGCTTGTTGTCTATTTCCTAGATAGGATTTGAACCAATTAACTGTCTGGGTATCTAGTGAAAGTGATTTGAGTGAGTTTAACAGTAATTGATGATTAGCCATATCAAATGCTTTTGAGAGGTCAATAAAGAGGGCTGAGGACGGTAAGCTGTTGTTACATTTTTTATTAATGCAGTCAGAAAAGGATAGTAGAGCAGTTGTAGTACTATGGAAAGGCCTAAAATCATGCTGGCAGTAAACTAGCAGGTGGTTTTGGAGGAGATGATCAAGTAGCTGATGGTGAATACATCTCTCCATAATTTTTGCTAAGGGGGAAAGTAGGGCTATGGGGCAGAAGTCTGAGAGTTCAATGAGTTCCCACACTTATACAGTGGGATAATATATGAGACTTTCCAGAGGGATAGGATTGAACTTTCTGTAATGGTTCTGTTAATTAAGATGGAAACAGGGTAAGCAAGCACTCCAGCTGCCATTTGAAGGTATTCAGCTGGCAGGAGGTCAGCTGACGGAGTGCATGGTTTAAGCTTAAGAAGTAGGGAGTGCATGAGAGATGTTGGGACAGACTGCAGTTGTAATACTTGGGGTAGGGTGGTTGGCAAGGATGAGTCAGTGGTGGTAACAGGTGGTAAGGTATTTGCTAAGGATAGAACAGTTTCTGAAAAAAAATTGTTAAAACTATCAGCAATTTGGCTGGGAGAATTATGAGTCAAGTTAGATGGGTAGGTGTTTTGGCTTGTCCAGGATAGAGTAATTTATTTAATCCTGACTAGAATTTTTGTGGATTTAGATATTGGGTTTGTTGGAATTTAAGGTAATAGTTTTTTTATTGAGAGAAATTGATTTTTAGTGGCATTCCTGAGCTGTCTAAAGTTTAAATGATCAATAGGGTCTTTGGTACTTCTCCATATATTCCAGATTTTATTTCTCAGTCTCATTTTTTGCCTTGTCTCATATGAGAGCCAGGGAGCAGGTTTGTTCCTAATTTTAATAGTACAAAAGGGGGCATGATGCTTAAGGATTTTTAGGAATGCATTGTTAAAAAAGAAACTGCTTCATTGAGAGGTAGATATTTTAGGGGTGACCAATTGCAAGCTTTTAGCTCTGCTTGAAAGTTACATAGGTTCAGGTTCTTTTTGTTCTGGGTGGTTCTAAAGTTTAGTTGAGTGGGAATGGTGATCTTTTGTCTAGTTATAAAGGTAAGAGAGTGGTCACTAATATCATCAGGAAGTATGCCTATTTTGTAAGATTGGGGGTTATTGTTGACTAGTATCCAGTCTAAGGTAGTTTGTTTGTTGCTGGGTTTTTGGGTTCTGGTAGGGTCGGTGATAGTTTGATAGAAGCCATAGAGATTAATGTGAGATGTAGGTTTGTCAGAAATACAACAGTTCCAGTCAATATTAAAGTCTCCAAGGAGAATGGTTTATTGTGAGAATGATGTGGAAAGCCAGTTAAGGATATTTTCAAGAGTACTTATGTTGTTGCCCTAGGGGATGTAAGGACAAATGATGTATATAGATTTATTAGCATTAATTTGGAGCTTAGATATTAAGATTTCAGCATTGCTAGGTGAGGGAGGTTGAGTGTTTAGTGAGGTTACCTGTAGTTCAGATTTAAACAATATCGTTACCCCCCACCCTTTTTGTTAGGATGGTCAATTCTAAGGATGTTATAACCTGGAGGGATGATATCAGTGTCTTTAGTAACTGGTTTGAGCCAGGTTTCTGTGAGGCATAGGATGTCAAAGGAATGAAAGTCTATTAGGGCATGAAGTTGGGTAAGTTTGTTATTTAAACTACGAATATTGAGGTGGGGAATGAGAAGAGAGTTCGAGGAAGAAGAGGGGGTATGGAAAATAGAGGTAAAGGAAGAATGGGAGTCAGAGAATGTATTACCAGGCCCTGGGTTTGGGTGAATGCTGCCGTGTAGTAGTAGGTACTGAGGATTGTGTGGAAGTTTTGCTAGTTTACATAAAATAGGGTCTATTTTTCTGGTTTGGAAATACTTAATATGGTTTAATCTGTGAAACTGTGGGAGAAGGTAGGCTGATGAGGATGTAATGTTACTGTGGGTTTGTGAGGCTGATAGATAGAAAGGGGAAGTTTGTTTAAAGGAGTGTTGAAATTGAAAGGAGTTTAGGAATGCTTAGCCTGTGAGGCTATGAGATAGAAGTAGAGTGGAAAGAATTATGGGCAAGAGGAGGAAATTAGAGAGTTTTAGTAAGCCAGGGGTTGACATAATGAGAGAATGTGGGAATGTAAGTAATGAAAAAAATAAGGGGTTATAGAAGGGCATATATTTGGTGGGTTTGTTTAATGAGGAAAGTATAGATCATGGGAGGTTTGAGTAAATTAGTAACAGATGGTTGAGTATGTAATGAGATATGTCGAGCTATTGGCTGATGTGTGGTGGGGGTGTGGCTTCTAGCAGTATAAGGAAAGGTGCTCTGGGGTGGGTGGGAACTGGGGGTAGGGTAGGGTAGTGGAGTGAGCCCACAGGGTGAACGGAGCAGGCAAGAGCAGTAAGTTAAGTTCAGCCAAAAGACAATCAGCTGTCTGTCATGTTTGGCATAATGCAGTAGTAACTAAACTGAAAACTGGGGAGCAGAGTATATAAGCTTATCAGATATGTGTAGATGATTTAGTAAAGCGAGAGTGAGGTTCTCATGTGCAGAGAGGGGGATTAGAATTGTACTAAAATGAAAAAGAATGGGTGCAGGACCTGAGGGATATTTAGTTTTAATGCTAGAATATAATGTAGGTAAAGACTGCCACCTAGTGGTCAGGGGAGTAATATCAGCTGGGGGGGGTAGGCAAGAAGCTATTCCAAAGGGATAAGATATAGGATAAGGGAACAAAAGAGTGGAGGGAGGAAGTGGCTTTGGGTCTGCAGTAGGCTACTAAATCTTACACCGGAGGGTTAACAAGCAGTTATAGGCATTACAGAAAGGTAGTAAAAAGGTATTTTGCAACATACAAGTACAAACACTTTAAGAGTACAAGCTTTATGAAGCCAGGCAATGAGTCAGCTTCAGGGGCATCTTCAGGTTAGCAGGAAGTTATTCTTTAACTTTGCAGCAAGGAGGGAAACACCCAGATGCACTTAAATGTACAAAAACTTTAGGAGTATGATGGTGCCTTTTTACATCAGGCTTTTTGATACCTCTGTAAGCAGAAGTGGGTGGGGAGGTGTGCAGGTTCAAGGTGGGGGAAGGGATAGACACAAAGTAATGCAAGGCTGAGCGTCAGAAAAACTGGACTAAACCAGCTGCTAAGAAGAAAACAGGAAAACCAAGCTAAGTTAATTGCAGGTCAGTGTGGTGCAGTATTTACCTAATAACTACAAATGTTATACTACTAAAATCTAGTACAGAGTGGTGAAAAGGACCACCACTTCTGCAGGGAAAAACAAAAGAAGTATGGACTGCAGGTGCATAGGTAAACTTTTTTCCAAGAGAAAGTAGTTTTAAGTAATTGACCTAGGAGTACTATAGGAAGAGAGAAATGGGGGGGTGACTAGTAGTGTGCACGTGTACAGTGAAAGGGGAAACAGTCTTCAGTTTGGAGGACAGATTAAATACAACTCTAACATACACTAGTGTAGCTGAAAGCACTTTAGTGTTCCACCGATGCAGGGTCTCACAGTGCAGGGCAATGAGACAGCCTTGGGTTGATTGGAGGTTGGCCAAGACACAGGATGTAACTTTTGCTGAGGGGAACTAGTGTAGCTGAAAGCATTTTAGTATTCCACCGATGCAGAGTCTCACAGTGCAGGGCAATGAGACAGCCTTGGGTTGATTGGAGATTGGCCACAACACAGGATGTAACTTTTGCTGAGGGGAATGCGAGCACACTACTGGGGATTCCTATGAAGCAAGGCAGAAAAGCTAAGTCAAAAGATCTAAACTACCATTTTTGTATTACAATTAAATTTTCCAGTAATTCTATATTTTCTGTTTCTGATCTCAACAGATTGACCTTGGGATATAAAACTGCAGTAGTTACACATTCCACACCTACTCATACCCATGTGCAAGTTATTAGTAGTTTCTTTACAATGTTCTATTAGGTTCCTAAGGTTTTTGCCTCTTCTTGCCACCATTTTAATCCTTCCCCTATCTTTTCTCTGATTTTTACATCATCATCATTAATGACTGCCCAATTCTTTATCATGATAGCTTTTACTTCATAAAAATGCATACTAAATGTTGTTATAAATGGAACTGAGCAGTCATATTGCACTTGTTTAGTCCTTATCTGATGGTTCTCTCCATGGTAACTAAGAATGGGGTTAAAATGTCCATTCTGCATTTTTGTTTGCACTTCATTATGTATATCTTCCAACATACTTGTTGGATACCCTCTGTCAATTAACATCTTTTTAAGCAACCCACATTCCTTACTAAAATCAACATTGAGAGTTACCATTCTTGCGGCCCAGACAAATTGTCCTTTTACTACTGCCTATTTATTTCCTATAGGATGTGAACTAATAAAATGCAAAAAAGAATTAGAATAAGTCAATTTTCTATGAATTTTTGCTTTGAATGCTTTTCTCACCTTATCCTTACTTAAATTCACATCCAAAAAAATAATTTCTTGCTTACCAACATCATGAGTAAATTTTAAATAATCAGTGGTATTATTAATGTTGTTGTTGTTTGTCTTTTGGCTTTTCCCGGTTAGGGGTCGCCACAGTGGAACTCCGGTCCGCTAATGATTGGCAGTTAGTTTTTATGGTGTTGAGTTGCCAGCCCAACGCCCAACCTTCGACGAAGGCACGCCCATTCAACGCATGTCTTTCGAATGCCCACTCGACCACAGGGAGGACATGCAGACTCCACACAGAAGGCACTCCCAACCCAAGCCGAGAATCGAATGGGAGAATCTCTTGCTGTAAGGCAACAATGCTACCGCTGCACCACAGTGGAAGTATAGGACAAAAATACCAAGCATCTCTTCTGTCCCTTTCCATAATATAAAAATATCATCCAGGTATCGTAAATATAGACTGATATGCTTACTGTAGTTGCCATTAAGCATAAACTTTTTCTCCCATACTACAATTACTAAGTTTGCAAAGATGGTGCCACATGGGGAACTCATGGCAACCCTTACTTCTTGGAGGTAATATTCATCACCAAATTTAATATAATTGTTTTTCAAAACAATGTCTCATCTGAATATACGGTATTACTTATTAACTCCAAAAAATGCCATGAGTCCCTACATATTTGTGCTTGTTTTTCTAAAAAATTCTTTAGCTTATAATCCAAGAATTGGGTGCAAGCATAAGTGACTGAGTTACGTCCATCAACAATAGGATGAAGGGGAAGATTATAAATGTCCTTATGCATTTTTGGTGCTCCAATTATAGTAGGAATGGTGGGGGAAATCATATTCAAATAGTTGAATATGTCAATGTCTATCCTACCTTCCAAAAACATATCATTGAGCATAACATTGATTCTTCTATATGCTATACTTAGCTCATTTTTACTTACTTTTACATAAGTATCAGTATTAAGTATGGCATTGATTCTTGCATTATAATCAAATACATCCATCACTACTAAACCCTCTCCCTTATCCAGTTTCATTATTCTAATATTCTGTTATTTTAGGAATGACAGTATCTGCTCTTCTTCCTTAGTTAAATTATTTTTGTTTTCATACTGCCTTTTCCTTTTAGTCAATAGATTCCTAATATCCAATTCACATATTTTTTCATATAGCGCCAAAACTGGATGCGGGGGGAGGTGAACATGCTACTAATCCTTAGCACATCTTGCTGAAAGTTATTACCATCATTACCAAACAGTATTCTAAAATTTATTTTTCGTAAAAACATTTTTAAATCGATTAAGACTTCAGCCATCTTTTTTTTTTGTGTTGGAACAAAGGTTAAACCTTTGCTCAACAAATTAACCATGGTGTCATCAATACTAGTATCAGAAAAATTAAACACCTTGAAGTCTTGGGCTGTATTAAATAGTATATTAGGCTTCTCATTAAAAATATTGTTGTCTTGTACCTGTAGATTTAATCCATCATTATTACAGCAAATAGTGTATATACCATCATCTGCTTTGTCAATGACTGAAAATTCATTATTGCTAATAATATTATGAAAAACATCAGTCATATAATTATTCTCCAAGAAATCGTCCACCATGGTGACATTGCTTTCATTATGTTCAATATTCATGGTTACCGAATGTAACCGCTGAACCTGGCTCACCCCTGGTAACCACCCCTGCCTCTTTGATTCCTTCTGGATGGAGTGTAAAAATGTCGGTTGTTAGAACAATTAGAGTTGTTATTATTGTTCCTGTTATGAATCCTTTCTGATCTTCTTAAAGGAGGATAATTTTGGTCATTAACAATCAAATTCTCCTCTTGCAAATCAAGTTGTGATTGAGTATTACTTTGAACTAATTGTCCTGCATGCTGCTCCTCATTATTAATGTCTGTGCCACTTTCCATAGCATAGCCAACCCTTGGTGGTTTGGGATAAGCTTGACTACTATTATATTGCTTTTTATCACAATCTGACTTCTTCAACTTCCTTTGCTTTAATTCAATTGACATTTTTTCCATACTTTTGTATATACGCTGATGCTCATATTTATATCTCTCATACTCATTGTTTGCTTGCAATTCAAATTCAAGCTTGTTACCTTCATCAAGCAGTGCATCAATTTCCTTCTGATTATATTTTATGAGCAGTTCTAGAAATTCAAACCCATGTCGGTCAAACATTGTCATCAGTTCATTATGTAAGGCAGAATTGTTTATCAATCCAGCAGGATAGCACCATACGCGTAAGCCTTTTGGCACTACCTTACTTCTTATACAGTCCATAAGATAAACATTATCCAATTGTAGTTTCTTAAATTTAGAAAGCTTGTTGTCAAACTGATTAAGTAATGTTTTAATAATATCTCCACCTTGTACTCTATTGTACTATATTGTGCACATTATGTGCTGCCTGTTCTTCATAATCAACCATTCATTTAACGGTGGTGGTTTCCAAGGGTCTATATTAAATTCTCGAAAGCCGACAATGTTGAATCTGACATTGTCGACACAAGAATAGCGGAACTGCAGAACATCGAACAAGTAAACGAAAATCTTCATAAGGGGATATTTCCATTTACTTCAATGTAGTGCGGTCTTGGAGTTGGTATATTTAAGTAGCAGGAGTATGGGGGGTGCAGGGGCGCTTGCCCTTCTGCCTACACGGTTTAGTTTTTTTTTTTTTTTGGTGTTGTTTTTATTTTTTTTTCTGAACATTTGATCGACCTTTAGTGATTCGAACTGTTCAATATTTGATGTTCTAAAATAGACCTGGTTTCCAAGCATTAATAGCACTGTGATTATGTATAGAGTTATGCTTTACATCAGTCACATTTTCATTATGTGTACTAAGAATATTATTATTATTATTCATTAAATAGCTAGCTGTTACATAAAGTAGATATTTTTACACTCTTGCAAGCACTTGTTTTCTCATCAAGATCACTGGATTTCCTTTTAGTGCACTGGGAGGTAGCCTGATCTGTCTAGGTTGAGGAAACACTTTATAGGTTCATAGGTTCATAGGTTCATACTAGGCTATCTGCCCTAGGGCATTTAAAAGCCTAGCCAGAGTGTGTATGGCTTTCGCCACCCATTTTAAATTAATTTTGCTATGCCCTTTTTCAAGGTTAGTATACTGTGCCTCTGTCTAACAGTGACACAGAAGTGATACCCGGGGTAAACCTACGATCTCCCATCCACTCATCAAGATTCCTCTTGAAGAGAGTCAATGAGGGACTCTGCCTAACCTGGACTGGGATTTTATTCCAGAGTGAAGGGAGCCTCTGGGTTATGAATCTGTCCCTCCAGCATGTCCTATTTATTTCAGTGCTGAGGTTTAAGTCCCTCGAGCGTAGCTCGATGGGATTTGGATTTTCTGAGGTGCAGCATGTCCATTAATTCCGGGTTGGACATGGCTTTATATGTCAGGCACAGATCGCCTCTGAGCAGGCGGTATGCCACTGAGTAGAGCTGGAGTTTCTTTAACCGGGCAGCATACGGCATCTGTTTGAGCCCTTGATCCTCTTGGTGAGGTACTTTTGGGGTCTTTCCAGTTGCTGCAGGTGTCTGGTAAGGTACATCCCAAAAGGGGCATTGTACTCAATTATGGGCCTGATGAGGGATGAGTAAAGAGGCACGATGACCTCCCTGATCTAGATGTGAATCCCTTCATGATTAGGTGGGCTATATAAAATGTTTTTCTAACCACTTTGGCCACGTGGTTGTCAAATGAGAGATTGCTATCAACTTGGGTCCCCAGGTCCCTAATTACTTCTTCTGTACTTAATGGATTACCACCTATGTGGTAATTTGTGGGCACTTTGTTTTTGCCAAAGGGGATGACTATACACTTTTTGGCATTTAGCTTGAGGCCATGGCTCTGGCACCAGTTGTCTGTTTCTATGAGGCCCTTTTGGAGGATGCTTTTGTCGGCTGGAGAGTCTATTATGGCGCCCAGTTTGCAGTCATCTGTGAACTTGGTCAGCCACAGTCCTTCCATGTTGGCCTGTACCTCCGAGAAATATATACCGAACAAGAGAGGTCCCAAGACTGAGCCTTGTGGGACGCCACTTGCAACTGGTTTGGAGTCTGACATGGCTCCAGCTATTCTAACCATGTGGGTTCTGTCCTTGAGCCAGTTTGCAACCCATCTAGTGACATAGGGGTTTATATTTAAGCTGGTGAGCTTATCTATAATGCCCAAGTGGGGTATTGTATCGAAGGCTTTGCGAGGTCCAGGTAGGCTGTGTGGACCACCTTCCCTTGTCAATGGCCTTGGTGACTGTTTCAAAGAAATCGACCAGGTTTAAGAGGCAGGATCTGCCCTTAACAAAGCCGAACTGGGTAGGATCCAGTGTCTGTAGGTCCCCAATATCTTTATTTATAAGGTCCATGATGATCCTTTCCATAGCTTTGCAGACCAAGCTAGTGAGACTTATGGAGCGATAGTTTCCAGGATCCGTTGAGGCACCACCTTTGTGGAGAGGGACCACTGTTGCTGTACGCCACTCTTTGGGTACATATCCTGTAGTAAGGCTGAGATTGAACAGTAGTTTTAGGTTTGGGTTTAGCTCTTCTTGGAGTTCATGTAGGACGCAGCCCGGGACACCATATTTCTGCATGTGGTTTTGTTACCTGGAGAGCGTATTAATCAGCTTGTCTTCTTTTGAGTGCCTGTATAAATTCTGTACAATTGAGAGGCTGTTTGCTCATTAATACAAAGTGAAGTATTTTTATTGAATAATCACACTTTTATGAGCTATTTAAGGTACACTGGTGTATCCATATCTTTACTTTTGTTTGTGGTTTTACATTAATGTTTGTGGTTTTACATTAGCAGGACTGGGATTATTCATCTAGTGGCTGTAGGTGTTTACCTAGTCTTTCACAGCTGGGAAACCCACAAAAGGGCACTAAGTATTTTTTTCTTTGCACTTCTCTTATATACTGTGACTGTACTTCAGCAGTTTAAAAATATGTACTGTTTGGTGCTGCTTTGCACTGAATTTTACTATTGCATTTGTTGCACTTTGTATTTCACACCAACTGCTGCTTTTACTTAATTTAAGAAAAAATCTGTTTCTGCTGTTTTATTCTGTCGCTATTATTAATTCAAGAAAAACTGTGCTGCTCTTTGTGATTTTGCTTATTTAATTAAAAAAATCCTGATTTTTTTTTTCTCTTGTTCCATTGCACTTCTGTTAGCCATCGTATGGATTGGATTCAGATTGGATTCAGACTGGCTGAATTCAGTTCTGTTTGTACATTGAGCACTAAGAATCAGGATATATTTTTCAGAGACGCCCCCTGTACCGTTGTGGCAGGACCATACAGTAGGACTGTCTAGCTGAAGGTTACTGGTTCAGGGCTCAGTTTGAACTGTTTTATTAGTGCAGGGCTCAGTTTGAACTGTTTTATTAGTGCAGGGCTCAGTTTGAGGTATTTCATTGGTGCATGCCCAGTGTGAGTTTTTTCATGGGTTTCTTTGTTTTAGCTGCTTTTCTCTTGCTTGCCCATAGTGCAGCTTTGTGCACCATTGGGCAGAGGGTGGAACTCTTGGTGGTTATAGATGCAAACGTGCCAATAGAAGTATTTTCCCTTAGAAGGAGCTGCTATCTAGCAGAGCAGTTCTTGAATGGCTCTCAGCTGTTCAGTGAACCACACAGTGGAGATTTTACCTTTTACCTATCAACATCCAACCCTATAGATCCCCTCTTTTATAGACTTCCTACTGTACACCCCATAGGTTAGTCACCCTAACATAGCTCCCGGCCTGATACCCCCCATCTTTTTCTCCTTATTTACTTAGATACCTGGTTCAAACCTTGCATTATGGGATGTCATTTACCCTCTACTTCTCCTGCTAGCCTAGCGGACATGGGTTTTTTTGAGGCAGAGTAGCAACTGCCTCATGTACACTGACAACCCCTTACTCCTAAATCACTCAAGTACAATTTGTAAGAGATTTTCCTACAATAAGAATCTGGAGTCATTGCTCTCTTAAACCCAGAACAGCTACACTAAACAGGTTGTCAGCTCACACACCATGACTCCCATTTGACCTCCAAAACACAAACATGCTACACCTAACACAGCACTCAAAGCACCCGTCACACATAAAAACACTAGCACCTGTGTCTCACCAAATAAGCCCTTAAGGCAATGCACAACTATTCCAAATGTTTTAGTTATAGGTGACTCTATAGTGAGATGGGTCTATATTAGATAATCTAAATCTACTTACCTCAAACCTGTATTCATCAACACCGAAACAGTGAAATAGACTTCCGTGGATGAAGAAAACATTCCTGGGGGTGAGGAAACAATTGGCCAACACCATAATTTTGCCCTTTTCCCCACCGAAGTGTGATCTCAGAGTTGGCATTTCTAGTTAGGGGGTTGTGGTGTGGCTGTGCCCCCCACTTTGGTGGGTTTGATTTAGTGTGATGTGTGTCATGGTGCTATAGTGGCCAAGGGATTACTTACTCTAGTAAAATGTTCGATGTTCCCTGAAGTGTGTTTTGCTGTTTTGGTGTCAATGAATACAGGTTCGAGGGAAGTAGATTTTGATTAACTAATAGAGACCCGGTGAAACATACAGATACCCCACTCATAAGGTTGAACTAGGAGAAGGCTATGGTCAGCTGCCTGCCTGGAGCTGGAGCCTTCCTGTGTCCTGAAAGAGTGCTCTTCAAACTATCTGGAGATATACAGAGCTGAGTAAATTTTTCAGGCACTTCAGAGTTGTGTACTGGCAATTGTTGTTTGACTAATTTTATATCATTGCTGGCTGACTTCAGAGTTGTGCACTGTTATTTTTGCTTCACTTTATAGCGTTTCAGATCTCTGCTGAAGGTGTTGGTTTTCCCATACCTACCCTCCCTATTCTTGTGTTGTTGTTTAAATTTGGAGGCTTTTGCAGTTGCCCGCCCCCACTGCAGATTTGATCTGGGACACTCCCCCCCAGTCCCAACTCTTTACCTCATTCTACTTAATAGACTCCTTCTGCATTGTTTTTAGTCATTTTTAATTTAATTGCATTTTTTAAACTGTTTGGTCTAACACTGCTACATAGTCAAGTGTGCTAGCTTGCACTGCATTTGAATTGTTTTGACTACTGTTTTAGCTACTTTTCTGTATATATATATATATATATATATATATATATATATATATATATATATATATATATATATATATATATATATTACATTTCCTGTAACTAGTATAGTCCAGGTTCAGATTTGCTGCATCCAGGACTGTATGTAAGCTTCTGAGCCCCCCCCCCCCCAAGCTTTCTGTGTTGGAGGGAAGCTTTCTAGCTTATCAGTGGGAGTGGTAAGCACTAGGTAACTTATCTACCACATAAGGAGTGGTTCTGGCTCAAAAATTGTAGTTATTGGCTGTTTGGGCAGTTTTTCCATCACTCTCAACTTTCTGATTTAAAAGCCCACATTTGCACTTGTTCCCCTCTTTCCTTTAACTAGTTTAGTCCAGATACAGATTCTTACTTTTAGCACTTAAATTTGCTTATTCATGATCAGCACTTGTTCAGAACTTGTAAGCACTAAATAACCTACTAATTACTACAGCACTCAACCGTCCTCACTACCTAGAGGAAAACAGTTTTGGTACTTACTTTCCTCACTTGCTTAGAGAAAAACAGCTCTTGTACTCACTTTCCTCACTTATCTAGAGGAAAATAGTTTTTTTTTTATTCAGGCATGTTCAAAGGTCAGCTCTCAATGTTCTCTCCTGTCTATCTGATGAATCTGGGCATCTTGAGGCAATGTAAAAATTGCTTCATGTACACAGACAACCCTCTCCTCCTACCATCCAACACTACAGCCTGTAAGAGATGCACTTATCTAGCCAAACTGGAGGTAAAGCTCTCTCCAATCAAGACTGAACTTGACAGTCAAGAGGAGAAGGTAAACAATTGCACCACACCACACTCATCACATAGTCTCACTAAATCTACACCACCAAAATCCACACATAGAAACACAAAAACATTCACTGAGGCTCACAATAATAATCTGCTCAAGCAACAGAGACCTCCAAAGCAGAAATGCAAGCAACCTCCACCCCCCCAACACAACCCAAATGACACATAACCCGCAGACTCAGTGTGCTACTCAACCACATCCAATAAGGCAAAACAATGTACTCGACACACTAGTCATAGGCGACTCTATAGTCAGACACACTGATGTTCCACTCACCAGGCTAAACAAGGAGAAGGTTACTGTCAGCTGCCTGTCGGGTGCCAGGATCCGTCACATAACCCATGCACTCAGGTCACTCCACAACAAGTACAAATATGACTCTGTCATTGTCCATGTTGGTGTGAACGACCTGAGATGTACCTCCCTGGACTACATGAAAAGAGACATGGAAGAGCTCTCTGATCTTGTAGCCCAGGCAGGTATGACCCTAGCCCTGAGTAGCATTCTGCCATCACCCAGAATGATGCCGCAGTACAAGGACAAAATGATTGACTTCAACAATTGGCTAAGCTTCTGGTGCCATTCTAAAGGGATCCAGTATCTGTCTGCATGGGATGACATGGTCGACAGACCATGATGCTATGCCAGAGATGGCCTGCACCTGTCACCCCTGGGATTCTGGATACTAGCTAAGGTTCTTGCCGCACCTATAGTGCCTTTTTTAGGCAAGGTTCAAATGACAAATTCACCACCATAACAGGAACAGGCAAGCAAAAACTGAGGGTAATGCTACTCAATGCTAGAAGTCTAAATCTTAAAATGCACTCACTCGAGGCACTCCTTAAAATGGAGAACATTGATATCTGTGCAGTGACTGAGACCTGGTTCAAGGCTCCAGAGAGCACCCCTGCACTACCAGGCTATAACGCATACCACACTTTTCGGCCATGTAACCTGGACCGGAACACCAAAGGCGGAGGTGTGTCCATATTCATTAAGGATATCCACACCTCCAGGCTAGTTGCTCAGCATACTGCAGCCGAGTTTATCCAAGTGCAACTAACTTTGGGAAAAACTGCAATCCAAATTGTAGCTTGCTACAGATCACCCACCATGCCCAGGATTCCCACTCCTCTTTTCTTGATGTACTGGAAAATATTAGGGTTCAACCAAACACCCTAATAATGGGCGATTTCAACTACCCCACCATTAACTGGGAAACTACTCATGTACCAACTCCTTCACTCAACGCTTCCTGGAATTCATAAACTCCAATGCCCTGGATCCACTTATCCACACCCCCACCAGGGGCAACAATATCCTAGATCTAGTCATTACCAATATGAGTGACCGGTGTTCCACACCTGAAGTCAATGCCTCATTGGTCCGAGCCGACCATAAGCTAATTACCCTAGATATCCACATCCTGCCTCGACCCCCCATTAAGGAAACCATGGTAAAAAATTTCTCCATAGCCAACTTCATGCTTCTTAAGACAGAAGTGATGAACTTCATGACACCCATGCAGATGGACAATACAGTTATGACTACTGAATCCTACACAATTGCTCTTTATAAGCACTTACATGAGTGCATGGATCGTGCTATCCCAAACAGAACCAAGACGCTATCCTCCAAAAATAAAGGAAGCCAATCTGGTGGTCCCCTGCTATGAACAAACTGTACAACAGAAGAAAGAAACTCTTGCAAAAGAGAGTAAAATCCCATGAGTGGAGGAGCTCCCTGGTCAGCTTCAGTAAGAAACTGTGATCCCTGATAAAATCCTCCAAAGCTAGTTACGAAAACAAAATCGCCACTGATTCTAAAGACAACCACAAAACATTCTATAGCTATGTCAAGAATCTCAATGGCAACACTCAGATCTGCTCTGAGTTACAGCACAATGGCATTAAATATACAGAACCAACTGATATTGCCAACATCCTGGCAGATAGGTTCACTGCTAACTTTACCCCCCTCTCAACCCCTAAAGAGCCCATCTCTATACCGGAAGAATGCAAAGTTCCTGTAATCATGGCTGCACAGGTAAAAACCACACTCTCCAAAGTCAAGAACACAGCATCCATGGGATCAGAAAACATCCCAGGCTGCGTTCTACATGAACTACAGAACGAACTGGCACCCCACCTAAGTACCATATTCAATCATAGCTTCACCTCAGGCTTTGTGCCTGCTGAATGGTGCACAGCAACAGTTATCCCACTCCACAAGGGGGGAGCCAACATGGACCCCAGGAACTACCACCCCTTTAGCCTGATGAGCCTGGTCTGCAAGGCCATGGAACGTATCATCATGGAACTTATAAAAACAAAGACACTGGTAATTTCCAAACTCTGGATCCCACCCAGTTCGGATTTGTAAAAGGCAGATCATGTCTCGTAAACCTGATAGACTTCTTTAAACTCTGTACCCATAAACTACAACATAGGCGGTAGTATACTTAACACCAAAAGTGTGATAAGAGACCTTGGGACACAGGTGGACAGTAGTCTCTCCTTTGATAATCACATCACCACAGTAGTCAGGAAATCCTTCTATATGGCACACCTCATCACAAAAGGTTTCTCATCCAGAAAAAAAGAGGTCATTGTTCCCCTCTACTCATCACTCATTAGACCCATTATAGAGTACAACTCCCTTTTTGGTATGTACCTCACAAGACATCTACAACAACTGGAAAGGCCACAGAAATACCTCACAAAGAGGATTACTGGCCTCAAACAGATGCCCTACGAAGACCTTCTCAAAAAGCTCCAGCTTTACTCCGTCGGCATTTTGCCTACTCAGAGGTGATCTCTGCCTAGCATACAAAGCTATGTCAAACCCAGAGCTGATGGACATTTTCCACTTAAAGAAATCCCAATCCCTCCGAGCTACATGCTCTAGGGACTTAAACCTTGTCACCACAATAAACAGAACATGCCGGAGGGATAGATTCCTGTCCCAGAGACTTCCCATACTCTGGAATAAACTACCTATCTATATCAAACAAAGCTCCTCATTAGCACTCTTCAAGAAAAATCTTGATGATTGGATGGGAAATAGGAAATTCACCCTGGGGATCACCTCTGTGGCTCTGCTCGACAGTGGCACAGGAAAATAATTTTCTTGGGTGGCAAAAGCCAGGGTACCTTTTTGGCTGGGCTTCTATAGGCCCCAGGGCCGATAGCCTAGTACCTACGTATGAACCTATGAACCTATGGTACAAGGATTCCCCAGATCTTACATGCACTAAAGTCTATCAACAACAAGTACCGTTATGACTCCATCATAGTTCATGTTAGTGTGAATGACTTGAGAGGTACCTCCCTGGACTATATGAAGACAGATATGATTGAGCTGTCCCTAGCTTGGAGCAGCATTTTACTCTCACCCAGGATGATACCACAATACAAACAGAAAAGTATTGGCTTCAATAATTGGCTCAGTTTCTGGTGTCATCCTAAGGGGATCCAGTTCCTGTCAATCTGGGATGACATGGTGGATAGACCATGCTGCTTTGCCAGAGATGGTCTTCACCTAGCACCTCTAATCTTCTGGTTGCTAGTTAAGGCACTTGCCTCCCCCATAATTCCTGTTTTAGGCAAGGTCACAACAACAAAATTCTCAGCATGAAAATACAAAACACAAAGAAACTAAGGGTCATGCTGATAAATAATAGGAGTTTAAATCAGGAACTGCAATCTCTGGAAGCACTTCCCTCCTTAGAAGATATTGATGTCTGTGCAGCCACAGAATACTGACTCAAGGTAGTAGAAAGTACCCTGACCTTGCAAGGCTACAATGCCTTCCACACTTTTAGACCTCAAATTGAAGGTGTGAGAACCAAAGGAGGTGAAGTATCTATCGTCATTAAAGATAATTACACCTCTAGACTGGTCAGACACGAAAACGCTATGAAGCTACTCCAAGTCCAAATTACCATGGGTAAGACCCCCCTTCAGGTCATCATCAGGTACAAGTCCTCTTCCATGAACCAAGATACCCCCATAGCTTATTTAGACCTACTTGGGGCAATTAAGGTACAACCTAACACTCTAGTCATGGGTGACTTCAATTGTTCTTTCAGTAATTGGGAAACTTATATAAGTCCAAACTCACTCACGCAAAAGTTTCTGGACTTTGTTAACTCAAATGCCCTCGAGCAAATAGTGCACCACCTCACAAGGGGATCCAATATTCTAGACCTGGTCCTCACCAATATGAGTGACTGATGCAACGACTAAAGTGTAGGGCCTGCACTGGTTAAATCTGACCACAAATCAGTCATTTTTGAAGTAGCAATAGCACCAGAACTCCAAAGGAGAAGTTAGTTTAAAAACTTCACCAAAACTAACTATACCCTCCTAACGGAAGGTATAATCGACATCCATGCTCCAGTTTCCACAGATGGCATTGATGGCTATACTAAGGTATACACTGATGCCCTGTGTAAACATCTACACAGATGTATAGACACAGCTATGCCAAATAGGATTAAAGCAAGATCCTCAAGAAAAATAAACCATCCTGGTTGACGTCTAGCATTAATAAATTATACAATAAGCAAAAGAAACTGTTGTCTAAAAATACAAAAGTGAGATTTCAGAACTGGAAGAGAATCCTCCTCAGCCTAAACAAGCAAATAATACAATGCATAAAATCTGCGAAGAGTGATTATGATAAAAATTTAGCAATCATAGCCAAGGATAACCAAAAGGATTTATTCAACTATGTCCGCAACCTAAAAGGTAGGACTTATTTATGTGATGAACTAATTGTGGATGGCATCACACACACTGACCCTGCAGAAATTGCAAACCTGCTAGCAGACAGGTTTGGCAAAAATTTCACCCTCTGTCCCTTCCAAGTATACCACAAACCATGTCATCATCTCTTCCTCCCTGCATCTCCAAAAAGAGCTAGTCATCAATGCCCTCTCCAAGGCTAAGAACACAGCCTCCATGGGACCAGATGGCATTACCGTATACATTCTTAATGTTCTTAAACAAGAGCTAGCTACTCCATTAGGCACTCTGTTCAACGACAGCCTGAGTACTGTCTTTGTTCCCACTGAATGGAAAACAGCGACTGCTATCCCTCTCTAGAAGGGCAGCTCAGCAACAGACCTGGGTAACTATAGGCCCATAAGTTTAACCAGCCTCATCTGTAAGGCAATGGAATGAATCATCATGAACCTCATAAATAAGGATATAGGTGACCTCCAAACCATGGCTCTGTCCCAGTCCAGTTTTGTCAAGGTCAGGTTATGCCTGCTAAACCTGGTGGACTTTGTGGATGCGACCAGAGCCATAGTCAAGAGCAAAGCCATGCACATAGCCTAACTTGATTTGGCCAAGACCTTTGACACTATCCCACATTGAAGAACAAGTCACAGGTACCAAACTTTAGACCCAAATAGCAAAATATCCAAAAAACAGAAAACAGAAGAAGCAGAGAGCTTAGTTACTTTGTTACTTAAAAATATAATAAAAAAATAATAAAAACAATAAAACAGTGAAATATCTCTAAGTCAAATAAAGTAAAATACTGATTTAAAATTTTTAGGGCTATTTGTTTTACTAATTAACTGCAATTAATAATGCAATTAATTAGTTGGTTCTTTGATATAAATGTTGAGTGTAATGAATGTTTTTATCTGCATTGAGAAAGAGTTGATGCAATTCGAAAGCTTTGTGCTTTTACATTCTGCTTTGTAAATAAACTATAAATGATTGAGCTCTCTCCTTCTTTGGTTTACTATCCCACATTCAGGCATCATCGATGAACTAAACCAGTTGAATATCAATCCCTATGTTGTCAGGTGGGTTGCAAACTGACTCACAGATCAACAACACTCAATTAAAGTGGGAGACTTTACCTCTACCAGCAGACTTGTCACTACTGGGGTCCCACAAGGGTCAGTGCTGGACCCCCTTTTGTTTGGCATATAGTTGTGAGAAGTCCAGGCCAAACTGGAGGGGCTGTAGTTAACCAAGTTTTGCGGATGACTGCAAATTAGGTGCTACCATAGAAGCCCGTAGTGATGTTAGCGTACTTCAAGCGTGGCTTACACAGATTACTGATTGGTGCCAAAGCCGTGGTCTTAAACTAAATTCTAAAACATGCATGATCATTCCCTTTGATAAAAACAATGTCCTTGCTGATTATAAAATAAACAATAATACCCTATGTACCAATTCAGTAGTGAGAGTCCTGCGAACACAAGCTGACTTTGACCTCAGTTTTGACCATCATGTGTCTGCTGTGGTGAGGAAGGCATTCTATATTGCTCACCTGATTAGCAAAGTCATTGCTCAAGATCAAACGAGATTACAACTCTCCTGTACTCACCCCTCATCAGGCCTGTTATTTAATATAATGCTCCCTTTGATATGTATCATACCAGACACCTGCAACAACTTGAGAGACCTCAAAGATTTCTAAGAAAATTCAGGGTCTCCAGCGTATGTCTTATACAGGCAGACAGAAGTTGCTGTCACTGTACTCAGTAGACTGTACACAACTTAGAGGTGACTTATGCCTACTTTACAGAGCTATCTCCATTTCAAATATAATGGAAATGGTGCACATCTGTAAGTCAAATGGGACTAGTTTCACCCATTCCAGGGACCTCTGTCTAGCCTGTTACATAAACAGGACCTGCTGGAAAGACAGATACATTCCTCAAAGGTTGACACTTGTTTGTAATAGGCTTCCAATCCACATCAAACAAAGCACATCCATGACCCTGTTTAAGTGCAACCTGGATGACTGGATGGGAAACTGTAAATTTCTGCCGGGGATTGCCCCAGCTTCTTTCCTGGACATGGGTAGTCCTTGCTAGAAAATCCTTGGGCCTAGATGATATCTCTCATCTAGTATTATATTGGGATTTAATGGCTAGGCTTGTAAAGACTCTCAGTTCAATAGCCTAGTAGCATCCTATGAACCTATGATGTCTCTCCCCATTTAGTGTTCTCCAACACATATCTACAATTGGTCACACATATTCTGGTATTACTGTCTTACGGTTTGCAACATCTCAGTGCTGATCTAAGTATTGGTATATATACATATTTTTGTATTGCACCATGGCTGGTATGCATCCCTACCCGGTTTGTCAATTTTCCTTTACACATTCTGTGTAGTCTATATTTGTGCTGTCTGTGTACCTCACCTCTCCTTTCTGTGTATTGTATGTCATGTGTTGTAATAATATTTGTGACATACTTATACCTGCTCTTTCACCCTCATCCACATTCCATGTCTTTTCATACCTCTTTTGTGTCCCTCTTCTTCACCCTCACCCCATACCTGCTTTTCTATCACACTACTTCCTTACGTGTGTGTGTTATTTGTGTCTCCCACTTGTCCTGCACCCATTGTCTGATTACATCAGATTATGTAAATTGTGATTTATGAATTACAATGATATCCTTAATTGTTTGTAGATGTCTGTCTCTTTTCAGACAATGACTGGTGCAAATTTATCTTCTTCCAATACTTTTTACTTATTAGTGAAAGTTTCATTGAGTTTGTACAATTTACGTAGATGTGCATTGGTAATGCACAAAAATATCTTAATTTCCACACAAGTTTTCTTGGCATACAGCTTTGACATGACTGCTTGAAGTTGCACTGATTCACTGGTTACTTCTGGTTTGTGCTAACTTATTCTCCATAGACTGAGATGCATTTGCATATTACTCTGTTAGCCGCTATTTTTATGTGGAACTTAGTGCACTCTTTATGGAATCTGGACCACAGTCTCTTATTCCAATTCTAATCCAAACATACTGGCATATTTTATCAGTTGGAAAATCTGTTTTGTCTGGCAAACTCTTCTTTGATTATATTCTTTAGTGTCTTATGAATTTGTTAAGCAAGTATATAGGAATTTTTATGATCTGTCTGTTAAATCAAAATACATCGTTGTGCTGATAATCTTTTAAAATGTGGTCATTATGACAATAGAAAGTCTTTGGTCCAGATTCCTTAAAGTTCATGAATCCAGTGTGTGTATATATATATATATATATATATATATATATATATATATGGATCTACCTTACAAGCTCGACACTTCACAAGATCGATATTTAGAACGACAAGACCACAAAAACGAAACCACAAAAATACAAAAGTTCACATGCCCGACAAACCACAATTCCGACAGTTAACAAAACAAAAAGTTTGCTGTTCCACACAGCACACACGCAACACAAGCATACCAACAACCTATAACCCTACACTACACCTTTCACACAACTATCTATGCACTAACCTTAACCTAAACCCTAACCCTAAGGTCTGTCACTATCGCACACTTACCTTACCTGCACCCTAACCATAACTCACTTAATCCGTCCCTAACCCTAAAGTCCCTCACTATCGCACACTTACCTTACCCGCACCCTAACCCTAACTCAATTAATCCACCCCTAACCCTCAAGTCCCTCACTATTGCACACTTACCTTACCCGCACCATAACCCTAAATCCCTCACTATCGCACACTTACCTTACCTGCACCCTAACCCTAAGTCCCTCACTATCGCACACTCACCTTACCCGCACCCTAATGTTAAATCCCTCACTATCGCATACTTACCAAGTCGTGCTCACACATTTCCCATGTCGGTGTTTTTGCTGTCGGGATTACAAGTTGGTAGTTATCTGCTCTGTCTGTCTTGTGGTTTCATCGTTCTAAATGTCGATCTTGTGAAGTGTCGAGCTTGTAAGGTAGAGCCATATATATATATATATATATATATATACAGATATATATATATATATATATATATATATATATATATATATATATATATATATATATATAAAATCATTACAATCATTACAATATATTAAATCTGACAGAATCTGCAATTTCAATGTGAAAAATAATGAAGGTGAAGGGCAATCACAGTCACTTAACCATGGTTAACAGTAGCTAACAATGAGTGTGAGATGTCATGCGAGGAACACAAGTAATGCACACACCCAGGGAAATAGAAAAGCAAATGTGGGGTAAGGGTGAAGAAGAGGGGCACACAAGATGTATGCCAGAATAGGAAGATCTGAGGGTTAGTCAGAGGGGCATGGGTAATTTATTTATTTATTTTTTTGTGGGAATAGGTCTCATTTTTTCTAAAAAGATGAAAGAATGGAAAAGACAGAGAAAGAGGAAGGGTAGAAAAAACACAGGCATAAACATTTAACAAATATCATAACACATGTCAAACAAAGGTTAGAAAAACATTAAGGGGAGTTAAGTTACACAGACAGCTCACTGTACAAGATGGGTGAAGATAAATTGGCAAACAGGGCATTAATGCATACCAGCCATTATGCAATACAGAAATACAGATGTACCTCTGCATTATGTAATGCTGAGATGTTGCAAGTTAAGCAGTATGACTGACATTAATAGTGGGTTTAATGAAATGAATGGTGATTGCAGTACACAGTGGATATCAAATTCAACAAACTCTCTCTTCAATGAAAGTGTAAGCCAAGCTATAGTGTGGATGAACAAATTCCGCTAGGGAAATGCAGGAGGAAACATATCTCCCCTACAAACCCAAATTGCTGTAGCCATATAAATAATCATAAAACTTTCTCCATTTTTCTCTATCTTCTCATTAAATACTCCCTTACCAAAAATACACTTACCTAACCCCCAACTCACCCCTACCAAACACAAAACCAAATACTACACCCCCACTGCTAATATGCTCAAGCCCATCTACCTCAACAATAACATTTTCTTAGCTGGAGAGATCCATCCCAACCCTGGTCCAACACATCCCACTGCTAGCTCTCCTAACCCCAAAGGCAATAATCTCCCAAACAAACATCTTTCCTTCTATTCAATAAACACTAGGAGTATTCTAAACAAAACAAGTGAACTACATGCTTGGATCTCCCACCATACTCCTGATATCCTTGTTCTGAGTGAAACCTGGTTGAAATCCCAACACCAAGACACAGAGATCTTGCCCGCTGGCTATAGCATACACCATCTAGATCCGCCAAAAAGGAAAGGTGGCAGCATTGCTATCCTACACTCTAACCACCTTACCATTTCTAACTCTACTTTTACACCCCAAGCCTTCTCCCCAGCCGAAATTTTATCTGTAAACCTAAATATTAATAGCCATTCCACTATCACCATTGTAGCTATTGACATTCCACCAGGTGATAACATCCCCCTACTGGAAAATATGCTTGCTCATATCTCCCAACACATCCCAAATGAAACCATCATTCTTGGGGATGTCAACATTATCTGGCTATCTCTCTCCTCTCAAAACTCCTCACAACACCTTAATCTCTATAGCTTTACTCAACTCATCTCTGATCCCACTTATTTCAACAACTGCCATACAGCCTCATCTCTCTTTGACTGGATTCTTGTCTCACACCCTTCCAAATACCATAACCCTGAAACACTACCAAATTCCCTAAGTGATCACTGTCCAATAAAAATACTCAGATACACATCTGATCAAGCTAAACCTCAAAGGTTTATCAAACACTGAATACTAACAAACTTTAATCCTGAAACTCTCAAATCTTTATTATCAAAAGTGAACTGGAATCCTATAAAACTAGTCCCCTTGGATGAAGTTGTCCACTTTTTTAACTCCACTTTCCTTAGTATTTTAAATTCTCTGGCACCCCTTAGAACAGTCCGCATAAAGTCTAACATATCCCCATGGCTGACCGTAAACACTCGTGCACTACTAAAAAAAAAGACAAAAGCATGGAATATTTGGACTAAAACTAAACATCAACCAGACGTCCAGAAATATAAAGAACTTAGAAATCTTGCCAAAAGTCACATAAATAAAGATAAGAAAAACTTCTATAACAATCCATCTTCTACATTTAAATCCAAAAATGTTCTGGCACTCTGTAAATCAAATACTACACCCAGGTGCACTAGTCTCCCCTAACCCGCATTCTGACAAAACACATGAAAAAACTGCCGCCATAGACTCAATATCCAAATTACTAAATCAAGACACAAACCATCCCACCAACAATAATTGACCTAATAGCTCAAACTCTTCCATCAATAGTAACCCTACCACTACCTTCTCCCTCAAACCTGTCTCCACTAACTATATTAAAACTCTACTATCTAAATTAAAACCTTGCTCCACATCTGTAGACAGCATTCCCTCCACATTCCTTCTAGGCTGCTGCTGATGTTCTTGCTTTCCCAGTTTCTAGTCTAATAAACTGCTTTATCATGGAATCCACATTCCCTTCCATCTGGAAGCAATTTTATACCCTTCCAATACCCAAAGTAGGAAACTCCATAGATATAACTAATTTTAGACCCATAGGCATACTCTCACCACTCGCCAAAATTCTGGAAAAATGTATATACAATCAAGTCTTACACTACCTTCTGCAAGAAAATCTACTCACACCTACCCAACATGGCTTTCGTCCCATGCACAGCACTACAACAGCTCTCCTGTCTTTCCTAAACTCTGTATCACTAACTAGAGGCAGTAACAAACGTATTTCCTGTCCCTTCATTGACCTCTCTAAAGCCTTTGATACAGTCTCTCATAAACTCCTTCTTCTTAAACTAGCAAACTTACACTTCTCTCCATCCACCATACCTTGGTTTAACAGCTCTCTCTCTGATAGACTCCAATCAGTCAAATGGCTCTCAGCTTTCTTCCCTCTTCTTCCTGTTAAAATGGGTGTTCCACAAAGCTCCATCCTTGGGCCACTTCTTTGTAACATGTTTACCAACCTTCTCTATTTTTCCTGTCCTGGATCCTCACTGATACAATACGCAGATGATTCTACACTTATCACTATTGCTGAATCACCAACTCAGCTAAAATAACGCACACAGTCCTCTTTTAACTCTGTAGAAAAATGGCTATCTGAAAATCAACTTATCCTTAATCCAAAGAAAACAAAATTGCTACTCTTTCTTCCTAAAAACCTTAACCACATAAAATCTTCCTTCTCCATATTGTCACAAAATAATACTCAAATACAGGTGGACAACAGTATAAAACTCTTAGGTGTTACTATTGATGATAGACTAACCTCTGATTTACATGTCAATAATTGTATCCGAAAAACACATCTCAAGCTAGGTCTCCTCTATAGAAACAAAAAAATATCTTATTAAAACAGCAAAACTAACCCTTTCAAATGCCTATCTCTTACCCACTTTACTCTATAGCTCCCAAGTTCTCACCAGCCTCAACACTGGACTACTAAACAAGTTAGAAACAACTTATAACAGGATTGCCAGATTATCTGCCCAAAGTTCTTACAAGTCCCATCACTGTCTCTCACTAAAAGAACTAAATTGGCTAGAATTACCTAACCTGCTACAGTATAATCAGTTTCAGATTATTCACTCCATTCTCTACAAACCCTATTTCTGTCCAACTATCTCATCTCTAATCTCTCATTACCTACCCACTAGATTACTCCACAGTTCTAAACAAGGCCTACTAAAAATCTACAAACCAAGGACCAAAATAGGTCACCTTGTCAATAGCTTTTACCCTTCCAAGGCCTAGAATAGCCTACCACTAGATATAAGATCCCTTGAACATCCCAATCAATTCAAAACCACTAGAATAAAATACCTTCATGAAAAATGGACTTGCCGATGTAATTATCCCCCGTAAACACTCCCCTATAACCTTCTACTTCCCTTCTCGCTTCCTTCCCTTCAATAAACAAACTTATTACTTTATCTTCTCCTCTTGGTACATTATTGTACAAACATAACTAGTAAAATATTTCAGCTATGTAACTATTGCACTATTATGTATATAATATGTAATTATGAATGTATCCCTCTGATGAATGCATTTCTATATGTATTTCACTTGCCACAGTGTAATGTATGACACTGTAATGCAGTAATGTGTGGTACTGATGAATGTATTCTATATGTATTCAATATGTAAAATTTCTATTTTTTTTGTTGGAGCTTTTCTCCTCGGGCCTCCGCTGAAAACAGGCAATTGTAGCCCAGTTGGACAAACCCGGTCAACAAATATAAAATAAAATAAAATAAATAACAAATGTGATCTTGACTTTAATTCTTTAATTCTTAACTTATCAATGTAGTCCTTGAACTTTTATCATAAATTAATTGCATTCATGTTTGCTAACTTGCAAAAAAGTACTGCCATTTGCTTCATGGCATTTTACTTATTATTGCTGACATTGATGTAGTCCATAATTCTGTATTGTTGAAGCAAGCAGTTTTGAAATTTATTACATTTACATTAAAACTTCCGTCTTTATGGAGATTTTCTCCCTTAGCCTGTATTGAAAATGGGTACCATTGCCCAGTCAGACTTTCCCGGTAAACACATGTCATTAAATAAATAAACAAGTTATACAAATCTACAACTTAGGCATAACAAAACCATTTATCAGCTGCTTGTCATGTCATAAAAAGTTGCAAAAATACCTCTAAGTCCGCCATACTTAACACTACTCACTAAAAAATGTAAACATGTATTTACTGCTCCATTAAAATGTAGACATTGGTATATACTCCAAAATACACACACACACACACACACACACACACACACACACACACACACACACACACACACACACACACACACACACACACACACACACAAACATACAGAGAGAAAGAGAGAGAGAAAGAACCCATAGCTCACTTATAGTTGACTCCTTAAAACTAAATATCACAATTAAAATGAAAAGGAATAAAACTGAATCATACCTCTCAACTGTACAGATTTTGCAGAATGTCCAGATTTTTGCCTCATATTTTTGGTCTATTCCTCATAAAATTTGTGTTGTCTTTCTGGCAAATCACTGAAGATTGAAGTTGCATTATAATAATAAATAATGAAAGCCACCTGAGTTTCAGACTTCATATCCTTCAGAAAATGCATAACAATACAACCCCCCCCTATGCTATCGACTTTCTAAGATCGTAAGAGCAGTATTTAAATGTGTCCCTATTTGTACCCCCCCCCCCATTATTTTTGGCTTTGTCCAGATTTCTTGCTCTAAGAGGTTGAGAGGTATGAACTGAAAAAACATTTCCTTTTACTGTAATGTAAAAAATCAATAAATAAATGTAATGTTTCACACTGCACACACAATATCCACACATGTAAACATGATCAAACCCATGGAAATTATATTCATTCATATTAGAATGCAAAGAGTTAAAATAAAGGAAAAAGAAAAGAAAAGTGGAACTAACAAGGAATCAATGCTTCTCTCTATCTAGATTAAAATTAAAACAAAATAAGCAAAACATGTGGAAAACTCTGACAAGACATTCCATTCATAAAAACATACACAAACAAACTTAAAACTAGTTCAGTAGAAACCTTTGTAATTGGCAAAACCAAATTAAGTCAATGAAAAGTAGTGACTGAGCGAAGCTCTACCCTGATAATCAAACTGAATAAATAAGTAAATTAATAAATACATTTACACAGCTGAGCAATTTTGCTGTGCAGGTTACCATATCAGGCCATGTAAATGAACACAGCCAAAATGCCATGTTCTCCCATTACTTTCAGTGGGAAAGACCATGCTGCAGGTAATGCAGAGACATGCAAAATAGCTGATGAGGTCTTCCTCACTGTGGTTAAAAAAGTCTCTGAATCATATCTCCAGCATTCAAGCAAAGAGCAATGTTTGGATGATATAGTTTACACAAGCACAATGACTTCTTTCATAATCCCAGAATGTACATTAAAAACAAAGAAGAAACATAGTTGATGAATATGAGTGGGTTGACTTTAATGATAAATGGAATATCTTGTAGCACAGGGTTAGGAAACATGGTTTATAACATGGTTCATAACTCAAGACTTGCCCAGTAATCAAGAATCTCATTTCCTAAGTCTACACTACAAGGTATTTCCCGTATCACACATTACTCCTGTTTCATGTCTCATGTATTCAAATGAGATACTGAGGCACGGGATGGGTTCAAGTCGTTTATTGTACATATACACATCAGGAGCTGGAACTGGAACATATACTTTGAATGTCATAAGCTTACTGACTGACTCATTGTTTCTAACACATACTGACTGACTCATTTCTTCTAATCTTCATTCAAACTTGCACTCACACTGAATGACTATACAAAATAGCACTGATCTCGCATTTGCTCAGTAACTTATATGCACGTGTTCTCTAACTACAGTGGCTGACTAGGTACAATATACACACTGATCTACATCTTCCCAGTTTAAATTTTTTTGACAGGGAAATAGGAGACCAAAGACACTTTGAGAGCTAGACAATATATCAATATTTTATCAAACAAAACTGAGTTCAAGTCCAACTTGCTCTGTATTCTGGATTCAGTCTGGAAATTCTACCCAATCTGGTAACAAAGAAACTTTGACTGGGTTTAGCAACAGGGACAGTATCTGGGGATTCCTTCACAAGTGGAACATCAGGGATTATTTGAAGGAAGCACACTGTCCTTTTGAATTCAAACAGGTGTAGAGTCACTCTGGGAATTAGAGTTTTCAGCACAGGCAATCTGCTGCATCACTGGTTCAGAGAAAGATAACACATGTCTTTGATTCCATCTGAAATCCATTCCTTCTGATTGTATTTTGTAAGACCTCAGTTCCTCAAAAATGTTCTTCATGATGCCCATTGTGTCGTACCCTTTAGATGTTTGCATTCTTACAACTTCTCCTTGTAGTAATGGTCTAAGGGATTTACTGGTCCTATCATAATACAACTTTTGTGACTGATATTTTCTCAAAAGTTGAGCCTTGAACACTCTGCTGTTCTTAGCATTTGGTACTAGCCATTGTTTACTGATAGGCTGAGTTGTCCATATCTGTCTGGACATTAATCTCTGATCAGAGGAACGAAGCAAGTTGTCTCAAGGAATATTTCTGAGATTGAGTAAGTTAAGGAAAACATTGTTACCATCTCTCTTTTTTCTCTAGCAAATGTTTTGCACTCTGAGCTGCACATTCAGCTAACCCATTGGATTGTGGATACTCAGGACTACTGGTAATATGAACAAAGTCCCAAGACTCAACACATTTCTTAAACTGCTGACTTGTAAACTGTGCACTATTGTCAGACTTGACTTTGTGCAGACTACCATGGAGAGAAAAATGGCTATTCTGTTTTGTAATGACTGTGCTGGACATCAAGTTAGAAAGTAGATCAATTTCAAACCAGTTTGAGTAAGAGTATAATATCACTAAGTAATGTTGACCATTCAGTTCAAAAATAATCGTGGCAACTGTCGACCACAGTAATTCAGGAATTTGGTGTAGCTGAAGTCATATCTCTCAACTGTACAGATTTTTGCTAATGTCCAGATTTTTGACTCATATTTTTGGTCTGTTCCTCTTAAAAATCTGTGGTTTTCTGGCAAATTACTGGGATGATCAGAGGCCCAAAGTCTCTAAATAATCACATACATTTGAATTTCAGAGTTCAAATCCTTCAGAAAATGTATGTTAAAACAAATTCTGTTACTCTAGTAACTTTCTATGCTTATAAAAGTAATATTTAAAGTATATCCCGATTTTTGGGCCTTTGTCTCCCCATTTTGTCAGTGTTTGTCCAGATTTCTTTTACTATGAGGTTGAGAGGTATGGCTGAAGTGGTTCTTTTTGTTGATGGGGTTTGATGCTGTTGCAAATTTAACATGCTAGAGTTTCCTACTCAATATCTTTGGACATAGGAGACCAAAATACAATGCCTCTTGCCTTTCTTTTGGTCAAATCAGTACTTGGGTGACAACGATGCAAGATTTTGATATATTTCTGTTGTAATCCTTTAGGAATTATCACTTTTGGACCTTTCATGATGATTTCATCTTCCATCCCGAGCTCATCTTGGTCAGGAAAATACTGCTGAATGTCAAGTGGTAAATTGGTTTGTTGTGTTGGCCATTCTTGACTGATAATGTTTTTCAGCTTCTGAAGAATTGGGTCCGAAGCTTTGTTAGTTCTTAGTTCATCAAGCTGTGATGATGAACAATTTCTGACTTCCATGACTTCGTAGTCTACTGTTTCATCTTCATACTGCTCTGTTGTTTGTCTGGGTGCATGTGGCAAAGCATCAGCAAGGTACAAGTATTTGCCCTTTTTGTAAACAATATTGAAATTGTACTTTTGTAATTTTAACATCATGCATTGACATTGTGCTGGGGCTGTATACATTGGCTTTTTCAAAACTGTCACTAATGGTTGGTGATTAGTGCCTATTTGGATAGGTCTGCCATAAATATAATCATTGAACTTCAAACATGCAAACACTACTGCCAAAAGTTCTTTCTCTGTGCATAATGCATCTCTGTTTGGGTTAAAGTTCTGGATGAATAGCAGCTAGCATGCCTTCTTGAAGACATGCTGCACCGAGGCTATACAACATTATAATATTTCAATATGAGTGACTGGCAATTTTCTTCTTCAGAATATCAAATGTTCTTTGGTGCTTTTCCAACCAGGACCAGTTTATATTTGTGTCAACTCATGTAATTGGGCAGAAAGCTCACTCAAGATTGTGATTACGTTTCCAAAATAGTTAACCATACCTAGAAAATGTAAAGATGTAACAGTCTCTGGAACTGGCATTTCATGTATTGATGTTTGCTTAGATGAATCTGGTTGTAAGCCATAACTGTTAAACAAATATCCCACATAAGTAACTTCTGTTAGTTTGAATTTGCATTTCTGAGGATCTATTTTAAGATTTACTTTACATGCATGGTCTATAACTTTCCTAAGGTCTTTATCATGTTCGTCTTCATCATTGCCACTGATAATAATGTCGTATACTATAATAGCACATGGATAACCAGAAAAAAATTGTTCCATAACACGTTGAAATACTTCACTGGCAGAATTGATTCCAAATAGCATTCTCAAAAATCTGTATCTACCAAATGGTGTGCTGAATGTAATTTACAATGAAGATTTGTGATCCGGTGAAATTTGCCAAAAACAACTTTTTGATCTAAGATGAAAAAACTGTGGAATTTGGCATGACAGTAGCTACCTCTTCTACTGTACACATCAGATGATGAGGATGCTTAACTGCTTGTTTAAATTCTTGGACTGATACATATTCAAATATCATCTGAGCTTTTCTTATGATCTACAGCCATGAAGGATACCCATTCAGTCGGTTTTTCTACTCGAGTAAGGACACCTAAATTCACCATTTTGAGTGGTTCTGCTTTTACTTTGCTACGGGAATCTTCCATGCTGGTCTGACAACTAGAATTACTTCATGGCTTAACTTCATGGAATATGTGACTGGAAGTTTACTGAGCTCGTCTTTGAAAATATCAGCATATTCACTATAAATACTCTGTGTAAAAGTATCATTGTTGTTCATACTTATATGGTAAACCTCTTTATTAAATGAAATCAGTCCCATTCTCAGACTGTCTTTGAGGCCTAACAGTGACTGCACATGTCTTTTGGCTATATAAGACTGCAAATCATAGCTGTTTTTAGCAGAATGGCATGAAAGAACTACTGCACTAACAGCTTCAATCTCTTCACCACCATAAGCAACTAGTTTTGCACACTTTGCTGAATCAGATTTTTCACCAGCTTTTACTTTAGCAAACATTTGTGCTGATATAACATTGCACTTAGATTTAGTGTCTACTTTAAGCTCTATGGGTTTCCAATTAATTTTACAGTGCAAAATATTTCACTCTTTGCTGACAGCTGATAATCTACTGTATTAACTGTTTCATTGATCACAGAGACACCATCAACATAGAAAGTTTGCTCACAGCTGTCCGAGTTGGCTACAGTCTCTATCTGATGTACTTGCTTTTGTGGATACTCTCTTTTTTATCATAGGTCTGCTGCACTTTAGACTTGCAAAGCCTTTGGAAATGATTCCACTTTTTACATTTATGACATTGCTGACCAAAAGCTAAACACTTTTTCCATTTATGTTCTCGACTGCCTCCACAATTGTGACAGTTAACAATGAGGTTGGGGATGGCCCCTTCGATTTATATTGATTTTTCATCTTAACCTTTTGTTGTGCACTATCAACAATCACACTAGCAGATACTGTAAACACGCTTTTCTCATAAGTATTTGTATGCTTTTTAGTAAGCTCTTGTATTTGACAAATCTCAGTCACTTTGCTCAATATTAATTCACTGTCTCGAAGCAAAATCTTTCTCACTGCATCACTATTAACACCACTTACAAGACGTTCTTCTATCAACTCATCTCATAGATCACCAGATCTGCATATTTTGCTTTATTTCTTAAGTCGGTAATATATGCTGCAACAGTTTCACCAGGCTTTCGATTTCTTATGTTAAACTTGTGCATTTCCATCATAATATTCATTTGAGGGTCACACATTTCTCTAAATGTACGTTTTAAGCACTCAGGGTCTTCCTGCATTTCAGCCTGTATCACAATATGGTGATTCTCCCCCTCCCCGGCATACACAGCAGGTGCATACACAAATGAATGTTCTAACTTAATGGCCTCTGAGCCTGCGAAATTTAGAAGTATAAATTCTCTTGTACATGCATCTTTATCAGAAAATGCAGCCTGTATGAAAATATCATATTCTTGCTCAAGCACTCACCAGTTCTCTGCAATATTTTTATCACATACCAGCAGTTCAGGTCTGCAAAATCCTGCTGCCATAATAACAAATTTCTTTTAAAAATAAGTATAGACCTGGTACTTGTAATTTTGCTGAAATGCACAACAATCTCTCCAAAAATGCTGTATTTTAACACTGCAAATACTTCAAACACTCCAGACACTTTGGACACTTCAAAAAATCTAAGTTATTGCAAAAAAATTGTACATTGCAAAAAAAATTCAGACATTTCAACCTTTTTGAACATTTTAAACACTTCAGAGATCATTTCAAACACTTTAATCAATATTTCAGACATTTCAAATACAGTAATTATTTCAAACACTTTCAATGCTATGCCACATGTTTGGTGATTAAAATCATTTAAACGAATTAAGCACCTTCAAATAACCGCTGACCTGTTTGTAAGTTCACTCCTATATATTACTCCACTTCTAACTGCATGCCTCATGGTCTGGAGCTGTTTCAACCTTAGATCCCAATCTGACACCATGTTGCATGTCTCATGTATTCAAATGAGACACTAAGGCACAGAATGGGTTCAAGTTGTTTATTGTACATAAACACATCATGAGCTCTAACTGGAACATATACTTCGAACTTCATACATTTACTGACTGACTCATTACCTCTAACAAACTCACATGTGCATCTCCACTCAAGCTTGCACTCACACTGTATGACTATACAAAATTGCACTGATCTTGCATGTGCTTAGTAACTTATATGCATGTACTCTCTGACTACAGTGGCTGACTAGGTACAATATATACACTGATCTACAACACCCTCATGACTTCCATAATTTATGTATTCAGTACTACCCTCCTGTTGGGACAACTGTTCCTTCTTGGACTGGGAGCTACATCATTCTGCCCTAATGTCTTGGAATCTGAGTCTTTGGTTATTCTTTGAGTTCTACACAAAAAAACTGTTAATGAAATTAGCCTGTGTCACAGTGAATTGAAATGTTATAAACCAGGTTTAACGCTAATATACAAGAGAAGTCAGAGGGAGCACAAACAGGGTAGAGATTTATACTGAAGTATTTATAGGGCTGTATCCCATTTTTATTAGAGAGTTGTGGTAGTGGCAGGTATAGAATCAATGCCAATAGTTCCATCTAGCAAATAATTTTTAGTTTTCTGTTTCTCATGGAGAAATATTTTATTGGATTGTAAAACACTGTCCTCAGATGCCAACTTTGCATTCACACTTATTAACTAGGTAACAGTTGCCGAAAATGCTGTCCATGTATATATTTCATAAAGGGTCTTTTGAATCCATAATTTAATGATAAAACGAACTATCAAGTTACAGTGCATAGATTTTGCAATCAGATTATTGATTACATAGGCAGCTCAAAATCAGAGAGTGTGATCCAATGAAAAGAATGAAACAAAATAATAAAGAAAGAAAGAAGGAAGGTTGGAAACAATGGATGATAAGTAGCACTGCAAAAGGTGAGAGATAAGAGAACTGTTCTAAATCTCAAAGTAAGCACTCTATTTTCATTCTGAAGCCCTGCAGTTGCTCATTTAAGTAATCTTATAAGTAAGCACTAATAAACTAAAGCACTACACCCTCTTATACTCCCTTAAAGTACTTGGCTCCTTATTGGTCCTTTTTGATCAGTCAAAAAGTAGTTCTTTATACTATTCTGGCATGTCCAAAAGTCAGTTTTGGGTTTACTCTCCAGTCCAGCTGGTGAATCTGGGAATCTTGAGGCAATGTTACAACTGCCTTATGTACACAGACCACCCTCTCCTCCTTCCAACAAGCTCAAATATATGTGAGAGATGCAACTATATAGCCAAACTGGAGGCTGAGCTCTCTCAACCCAGTACTGGCACAGTCAGTCAGGCGGAGAAGGTAACCACACACACCACAAATCCAGTCTCACGTAGACCTATCACAACAGCAAACCAAACACATAAACACACAAAAACATACTCGGAGGCTCTAAATAAAAAATCTTCCCAAGCAGCAGAGACCTCCAAAGCAGACATCCAAGCAACCGCTACCCCACAACAATACCCACGTATCATATAGTTCACAAAGTCAGTGTGCCACACAGTCACAGCCCTTAAGGCTAAACAACACACCTAATACACTTGTAAGAGGTGACTCTATTGTCAGACACACTGACGTCCCACTCACTAGGCTGAACAAGGAGAAGGTCACTGTAAGCTGCCTGTCGGGTGCCAGGATCCGCCACATAACACAAGCACTCAGGTCACTCCAAAGCAAGTACAAATATGACTCTGTCATTGTCCATGCTGGTGTGAATGACCTGAGACATACCTCCCTGGACTACATGAAAAGAGACATAGAGGAGCTCTCTGATCATGTAGCCCATGCCGGTATGACCCTGACCTTGAGTAGCATCTTACCCTCACCAAGAATGATGCCACAGTATAAAGACAAAATTATCAATTTTAACAATTGGCTAAAGTATTGGTGTCATTCAAAGGGGATCCAGTGTCTGTCAGCCTGGGATGACATGCTCGACAAGCCACATTGCTTCGCTAGGGATGGCTTGCACCTGTCACCCCTGGGCTTTTGAATATTGGCTAAGGCTCTTGCCAACCCCATAGTGCCTTTTCTGGCAAGGCTCAAAAGACAAACCCACCTCCATAGACAACACAAGGAAAAAGAAACTAAGGGTAATGCTGCTCAACGCCAGAAGTCTAAACCTCAAGATGCACGCACTCGAGGCTCTCCTCAGTATGGAGAATATCGATATCTGTGCAGTAACAGAAACCTGGTTCAAGGCTCCCGAGAGCACCCCAGCACTACCAGGTTATACGTCATACCATGCTTTTTGGCCCCAAAACTCAGACTGAACCACAAAAGGAGGGGGAGTATCCATATTCATCAAAGATACCCACACCTCCAGGTTAGTGGCACTGCACGAAGCATCAGAGACCATCCATGTGCAACTAACAGTGGGCAAAACTGCCTTTCAGTTTGTAGCCTGCTACAGACCACCCTCCCAAACTCAGGAACCCCACTCAGCTTTCCTGAGAACACTGGAGAATATGAAGGTCTCTCCAAACACCATCATATTGGGTGACTTCAACTACCCAAACATAAACTGGGAGCACTACAAGCCCCAACACCCTCGCCCAATGCTTCCTAGAATTTATAAACTCAAATGCTATGGAACAACTGGTCACCACTTCCACAAGAGGGGAAAACATATTGGACCTGATCATCCCCAACATGGGGACTCTATGTTCCATACCAGAGGTATACCCCTCATTGGTAAGATCTGACCATAAATTAATCTCACTGAACATCCATATCCCATCCCCACCCCCAGCCAAGGAAACCATGGTGAAGAACTTCTCAAAAGCAAACTTCACACTTCTCAAAACCGAGGTGGAATCCTTCAAAGCCCCCGGGCCAGTGGAAAATACGGCCCAAACCGCAGAATCCTTTACAAACACATTCTATGGACACCTACAGGAATGCATGGATCGTGCTATCCCAAATAAAACCAAGACTCACTCCTCCAAAGGAAGGAGACCTGTCTGGTGGACCCCATCCATAAATAAGCTATACAGCAGAAGGAGGAAGCTACTACATGATAGAGCAAAATCCCAAAAAGGGAAGGCATCTCTGATCAGTACTAGCAAGAATCTATGATCCCTCATAAAATTATCTAAGGCCAGCTTCGAAAGAAAAATTGCACAAGACGCTAAAGATAATCACAAGGCCTTCTTTAGTTATGTCAGGAACCTGGGTGGCAACTCCCAGATATGCTCTGAGTTAGTGCAAAATGACAAAAAATACACTGAACCCTCAGACATTGCCAACATCCTGGCAGACAGGTTCAGTGCAAACTTCTCCCCCCCTTCACCCCCAAAAGAGCAAATGTCTATCCCAACAGAGTGTAGCCTCCCTGACATCACAGATGCACAGGTGAGAGCTGCCATCTCCAAAGCAAAAAACACAGCATCAGTGGGACCGGACGGTGTCCCGGGCTGTGTCTTACATGAGCTCCAAGAAGAACTGAACCCTCACATAAAGTCACTGTTCAATCTCAGCCTTACTACAGGATATGTACCCAAGGAATGGCATACAGCAACAGTGGTCCCACTCCACAAAGGTGGTGCCACAATGGACCCCAGAAACTATCGCCCTATAAGCCTGACTAGTCTGGTCTGCAAAGCTATGGAGTGTATCATCATGGAACTCATAAACAAAGACATTGAGAACCTCCAAACACTGGATCCTACCCAATTTGGCTTTGTTAAGGGCAGATCTTGCCTCTTGAACCTGGTCGACTTCTTTGAAACAGTCACCAAGGCCATAGATGAAGGGAAGGTAGTCCACACAGCCTACCTGGACCTCGCAAAAGCCTTCGACACAATACCCCACTCGGGCATCATAAATAAGCTCACCAGCTTAAATATCAACCCCTATGTCACAAGATGGGTTGCAAACTGGCTCAGGGATAGAACCCACATGGTCAGAATTGCAGGTGCCATGTCAGACTCTAAACCAGTTACAAGTGCCATCCCACAAGGCTCAGTCCTGGGACCTCTCTTGTTGGGTATATATTTCTCTGAGGTACAGGCTAACACGGGAGGACTATGGCTGACCAAGTTCGCAGATGACTGCAAACTGGGTGCCATAATCGACTCGCCAACTGACACAATCATCCTCCAAAAGGGTCTCACAGAGACGGATAACTGGTGCCAGAGCCATGGCCTAAAGCTAAATGCCAAAAAGTGCATAGTCATCCCCTTTGGGAAAAACAAATAAATCTTCTTCTTTTTCTTTCAGCTGCTCCCGTTATACTAGCTCACAATTGTACAGTTTACTTATAGATGACCCACTGTGCCATCACTGAAGATTTTTTTTCCCTGGGCAAATAAGAAAAAAAGAAAAGAAAATACCCAGCTGTGGTGCACAATTCACTTATAGATGATAGAGATTTGGGTGGATAAGCATGCCTATTTTCCAGGCAGGTTGTCTAACTACTTATGAACATGGTCTACATTTTTCCACATGAAAGCTACATGCAGGCTATATCTCTGCAGAGGCTCAGTTCTTGGCTCATTGCTGACCAGATTATGCAATAAAATCAGTTATAAAAATCAGTCACCATGTTAGCCTTCATTTCTACAGCTGTTCAGACAAAAATGGGAGTCCATGCTGATGGTTATGATGCCAGGTCAATTTACCATTTGCATTTATTTATTGACATTCATTTGCTGGGTAAATCTTCCTAGGTCAATGGATTATTTACCAAGAAAATAAGAGACAGTATTTTTACAGCCTCAGGGAAGCTTGACCAGAGCACTTCAGAAATCCACTAATTTTCTCCATGGAAAAATGAAGAAATGCATAATATGGTCAGTAATGAAATCTGAAGCTAATGCTACTTAATTTTAGAAGTCTAAACCTCAAAAATGCACTCTCTTGAAGCACTCCTAAAAATGGAGAACATCGACATCTGTGCAGTAACTGAGACCTGGTTCAAGGCTCCAGAGAGCACCCCTGCAATACCAGGCTACAACTCTTACCACACTTTTTGGCCACCAAACCAAGACTGAAACACTAAAGGTGGAGGAGTGTCCATATTCACCAAGGATATTCACACCTCCAGGCTAGTTGCCCAATACAATGCATCTGAAATTCTCCAGGAGCAACTAACACCAGGTAAGACTGCAATCCAAATTGTAGCTTACTACAGATCCACCACCATGCCCCAAGATTCTCACTACACCTTTCTAAACATACTGGAAAATATTAAGACACAATCAAACATTCTAATAGTGGGTGATTTCAACTACCCTGCCATTAATTGGGAAAACTACTCGGGTACCAACACCTTTTCCCAACGGTTCTTGGAATTCATAAATTCCAATGCCCTGGATCAGCTAAGCCATTGTGTCACCAGGGGCTCCAATATTCTTGATCTGGTCATTACCAACATGGGAGATAGATGCTCCACACCAGTGGTCACCCCCTCATTGGTCAGGTCTGATCATAAGCTAATCACCCTTGACATCCATATTCCACCCTCACCCTCCGATAAGGAAACCTCTGTAAAAAAAATTCTCCAAAGCCAACTTCATGCTACTCAAGTCAGAAGTGACAAACTTCATGAGACCCATGCAGACGGGAACTAAAAGTTTGACTGCTGAATCCTACACTAAGGCACTGTATGAGCACATCCACTCATGCATGAATCGTGCCATCCCAAATAGAACCAAGACGCTCTCCACCAAAAAAGAAAGCCAATCTGGTGGTCCCCTGCCATAAAAAATCTATACAACAGAAGGAAGAAACTGTTGCAGAAAAGAGGAAAATACCAGGATGCAAAAAAACTCCCTCACCTGCCTCAGTAAGAAACTGAGATCCCTCATAAAATCCTCCAAATCTACTTAAGAAAATAAAATTGCCGAAGATTCCAAAGACAGCGACAAGGCATTCTATAGTTATGTCAAGAATCTAAATGGCAATGCTCAGATCTTCTCTGAGCTACAACGGAATTGCATTAAATATAGTGATTCCAAAGATATTGCCAAAATCCTGGCAGATAGATTTAATGCCAACTTCACTCCCCTTACCCGCTAAAGGGCCCATCTCAATACCAAAAGATTGCCAAATTCCAGTAATCACAGCCACACAGGTAGAAACCACACTCTGGAAAGCTAAGCATACAGCAATCATGGGACCAGATGATACCCTGGACTGTGTACTACATGAACTACATAATGAACTGGCACCTCACCTAAATGTCATGTTTAATCATAGCCTCACCTCAGGCTTCATGCCCACTGACTTGGGCACAGCTACATTTATCCCACTCCACAAGGGGGGATCCACCTTGGATCCTGGGAACTACCGTCCCATCAGTCTGACGAGCCTGATCTGCAAGGGCATGGAATGCATTATCATGGAACTTATAAACAAAGATATTGGCAAACTTCAAACACTGGACCCCACCCAGTTTGGGCTCATGAAGGGCTGATCTTGTCTCCTGAACCTGACTGATTTCTTTGAATCAGTCTACAGAGTAAGGCAGTCCACACAGCCTATATGGACCTTCGGCACCATCCCTCACTCTGGAATCATAGATAAATTTACTAAGCTGAGCATAAATCACTATGTCATTCAATGGGTTGTCAACTGGCTTACTGACAGAACCCAGACTGTAAAAGTAGCCGACTCCAAATCCAGCTCCAGACAAGTGACAAGTGGAGTACTTCAGGGTTCAGTCTTGGGACCGCTCTTGTTTGGCATCTACTTCTCTGAAGTACAGGCCAACACTAAGGGACTCTGGCTAAAAATGTTTACAGATGACAGAAAACTGGGAGCCATTACTGAATCCCCAAATGATGTGGATATTCTACAAAAGGGCCTTACAGAAACAGATGCTTGGTGCCAGAGCCATGGGCTCAAGATTAATGCCAAGAAATGTATAGTTATCCCCTTTGGGAAAAATGATGTACCCATGAATTACCACATAAGTGGCAGTACACTAAACACAGAAAGCGTGATGAGAGACTTGGGGACAGAGGTGGACAGTGGCCTCACCTTCGATAACCACATCGCCACAACAGTCAGAAAATCCTTCTCTGTGGCACACCTCATCACTAAGGGCTTTTCATCCAGAAAAAAGGAGGTCATTGTCCCACTGTACTCTTCCCTCATTAGATCCATTATAGAGTACAATGCCCCATTTGGTATGTACCTCACAAGACATCCGCAACAGCTGGAAAGGCCGCAGAAATACCTCACTAAAAGAATCACAGGCCTAAAGCAGATGTCCTATGCTGACCAGGTAAAAAAAGTTCATCTATACTCTGTGGCATATCATCTACTCAGAGGCGATCTCTGCTTAACATACAAGGACAAACCCTGAGCTGTTGGACATGCTCCAATTAAAGAAATCCAAATCCCTCAGAGCCACATGCTCCAGGGATCTAAACCTTGTCATCACAATGAGCAAAACATGCTGGAGGGATAGGTTCCTGACCCAGAGACTCCCCATACTCTGGAATAGACTGCCCATACATGTCAAGCAGAGCACCTCCTTGGCCCTCTTCAAAAGAAACCTTGACGATTGGTTGGGAGATAGGAAATTCACCCCGGGGATCACATCAGTGTCCCTGCTAGATTGGGTCTAAGGAAGTAAATATTGTGGGAAGAAATATCCAGGGAATTGTTATGGCTAGGCTTGTATAGGCCCTACGACTGATAGCCTAGTACCAACCTATGAACCTATGAACCTATGGTCCACTAACAGAAAAAATAATAACACTGGAAACAGATGTGAAGTAATAACTGTTATTGGACTAGCATAGGTTTATCAATTACTTGAGCATTTGGGCAAACAAGTCTTTTACTGTTCCTTAATGGAGAGGGATCGGCATACTGAAGGGTTGGATTGGCATAATGGTGGTTAATGTATTTACCTCACAGATACAAGTTATAAGATTTGATTCTGATGTCTGGTTATTTGCTGTGCTTGTACTAGTCTATAGCCTGATAGTCTAGTATTTTCATATGAACTTTCTGGGTAATACTTTCCAATAAGAAGGTCCTATTATTATTTTATTTTATATATTTTTTTTTGTGCAGATATACATTTTTGATCTTTTGTTAAGGGACAGCATTTTTATGAGCACATTGTTGTGCATTTCTTACTAGCTCTTTTCTGTATTTTGGTTTTGACTAGTTGTATAATTTTATGTTGTAGACAGCATAAAGCTGGCTGGAAAGGCAGCTATGGTGAAGGATGGACTACCAATGTTCTAATAAAGGGCATTACACTGTCCTCAGCGGCTGACATGAACACCAGCATCATTGTGGAGACATTTTCTACCCTCCCCATCATGTGCATGTTCTCACAAATTTGCCTAAGAGGGCCATCAACACCATCTTGGAATGTCAAACTCATGCCCCTTGGTCCTTCAGCCACTGTTGCCATGCAAGCCTCCACTTGCAGACCACACCACCATGTCTCTCCTCCCAGGATGAGTAAGCCAGCAAGAAATCCTTGCTATTGTCAAACTTCCTTACCCGGCTGCTCCATTCCCGGAGTAGCTACCTGAGTGCAGGGCAGCTGAGTCATAGTTAGGGTTTCATCTATCTGTTTCACTAAATGAGGGCTGGCTAAATTCGTGTTTTATTCTGTATACATTTCCAAGACATATTGTGATTATTCTGTCAACACTGACTGCTTATATGTCAGTTGTCTCAATGTGAAAAAAATATTATCTAGAAAAAAACCTAACCAAAAGGTTCAGTATAATAGAATTTTAAAATGGCTTATACCTTAGAATAATATTAATTTGTTAATACAATTTGATTACTTTTATATAAATGTAAAATTGCCTGTGTCACAAGTGATAACCCAATAAAGGTGTTTAAAAAAAATAGAATAATATGTTAAAATACCAGAGACTTAGATGCTGCACAGATGCCTCAGTAGCAGAATACCACCTCATTCAGCAGAATGTCTTACATTAATCTGAAATACTGGATTCAACAATAATGGTTGATGTCATTAAGATGCAATGTTTTTCGGGAAGGAACAGAAAGTACCACATGAAGTATTTCATCATAACTACAAGTCCAAATGCTCTGGTTACAACATTATCAGTCATAGGATTGTTAGACTGTTAGCTGCAGACCAACACAAGAAGAAAAATGTAGATTTCCTACGTTTGCGCCTGCTGAAGCAATAGGTGACTTTAAAACCATACCTGTTGTACTCTCAAGTCCCTTGCTTTATGTGGAATTACTTGCTGCTCGATATATTTTAATTTCACCTGATTTTCTTTACAAATGAGTTCTGTTAACTTTTTCAAGTTTGTACATATTTTCTGACAGAGTACTCTAGCTCTCAAGAGATCGGTGAACAATGTTAGAAAATTAATCCACAATGGGGTTAAAATGAACTTTGATACACACTTTGAAGAAGTAGCTAGTCTATTCTTTGTCATGACTTTCTTGTATTTTCATAAAGATGAGGATACTTAGATATATTTTGATAAGAAGATAGATTAAATGTAAAAAATTATACATTTTATGAGAAAAACACTATCTAACAAGTTGATATTAAACTGCTATTTTGAACTGGCTGATAAAGTTGACTGAGTTAAAACTGATGGGTGAGAATGGACTGCTCTGAGTTTCAGTATAGTTGCATGTTAAAAAATCATAACATTGTACAGCTAGATATTATTACTTATATAAACAGAGAAAAATACACTGTACGATATCTAGGCAGCCAGAAAAATATTTTCAGTGGCAAAATTTGGACACATTAAAAATCTTGCACATTCAAATAGTAACCTATCTGTGGGTAACTGGACGATGTTGCTGTTAATACTGTCCATGTGCTGCAAATATGATAGTGTAGCTGAAAGAAAATTAGAACAAAGGATCAGTGCAAAGGTAAGGATAGGTTGTTATTGGAGACAGAAGACAGATGAATCAAACTTTGTCGATACTAGGGAAATGCAGTCTGAGTGAAATGAAACATAGATGTAATGATATGTACAAAGTGTGAATCAGGAAGCATGGTATACTCTCCTTCATAATAACAGCCTTGCTGTTTTAGATCTGGGATGCAATACCATAGATGTCATTGAGGATGAAGTTAGAGATACAGAGAAGAGTACTGGTGAATTATGGGCAAGAGGGTTATTAAATGCAAGTAACTGGAGTTAAAAATGAGGTGACAAGCCACTGGAATGGTGAAATGACCCTTTATCACTTATTAACATTATTAAAGTTATATATAGGAAGGTTGGGAGTCGAGTCATTGAATGTTCACAACTCGTTTATCTGACATTATTTATTTCTAGGATGCAACACTGGCACAACACCACGACAGATACCTGATGAAAAGTTTCTGGGAGCAATTATGCAAATAAATAAACTGAAATAATTGTTGTAGTGTGGTGTGACCTGTTCGTAAGAGCAAATAATTTCATATTACTGATTAGATGGTTTGTTTATATATATATATATATATATATATATATATATATATATATATATATATATATATATATATATATGTTTTATATACATAAATGTACATTTTTTGGGTCAGCATGTAATTATTTGGGATAGTGATTTTAATTATGAGGAGGAGAAGAAAGAAATAAGTTAAGGGATGTGATTTATTTACTGAACTACAGATGTAAGCTACACTGAGATATCAGAGAAAGTCATGGCAAGCATATAGTGAAGGACCTTTAGCTAAAAGAATTGGCTTTTTGTTTCAGATCCCTCTGTATCTCAAGTTAATGGGTATTCTTTAATAACTGCTGTATTCAAATTTGCAAGCACTGAAGACATATTCTTTGTGACTTGCTGCGTTGACTGTGGCAGTATATAGCTAAACATGAATAGGAAGTTCTGGTGTTATCTTATAAGGAGACATGATGTGCTATGAGACAATTGTTGGTATTTATGTCAGTATACACTAGGTTGTGCAGTAGTACATTATGCTGAAGGAACAGCTATGTAAGGAATAGAAGGACAGTTATTTTTTTTCACAGTGAGTCTTATTGTAAATGGTGCATGACTCCCATGCTGTCTATGAGGAATGCAGGAAAAATGACTACAAAAAGAATACAGGGAAGAAGCACAATGTGCTACACTGACTGCCTCAAAGTCTCTTTATCTGGTATTATACACACTTCTGAGGGGTGATCATTACCCAACATACAAGCCATCCCCAGACCCTGTTTCAATAAATCTTTTGCATAACCTCAAGACAAACAGCATCACCTACAGTAGCTATAAAAAGTTTACACACCCCTGTTAAAATGCCAGTTTTTTGTGATATATAAAATGAGACCACAATAAATTATTTTAAAACTTTCCCCACCTTTAATGTGACCTATAACCTGTACAATTCAATTGAAAAACAAAAAATATGTTAGGGGTAAAATATAATAAATAAAATACATACAACAAGCTGTTTGCATAAGTGTGCACACCCTCAAACTAATACTTTATTGAAGCACCTTCTGATTTAATTACAGCATACAGTCTTCTTGGGTAGGTGTCTATCAGCATGGCACATGTTGACTTGACAATATTTGCCCACTCTTCCTTGCAAAAACCTTCCAAATCTCTCAGATTGTGAGGGCATCTCTTGTGCACAGCCCTCTTCATGTCACCCCACAGATTTTCTATTGGATTTAGGTATGGGCTCTGGCTGGGCCATTCCAAAACATTAATTGTCTTCTGGTGAAGCTATTCTTTTGTTGATTTGGATGTATGCTTAGGGTCATTGTCATGTTCAAAGGTGACATTCCTCTTCATCTTCATCTTTCTAGCAGATTCTTGAAGGTTTTGGGCCAAAATTGACTGGTATTTGGAACTGTTCATAATTCCCTCCACCTTGACTAAAGCCCCAGTTTCAGCTTATGAAAAGCAACCCCAAACCATGACACTGGCACTGCCATGCTTCACTGTGGGGATGGTGTTCTTTTAGTGATGCGAAGTGTTGTTTTTGTGCCAAATGTACCTTTTGGCATTGTGACCAAAAAGTTCAACCTTGGGCTCATTAGACCATAACACATTTTTCCACATGCTTTTGGGAGACTTGATGTATTGTTTTGCAGATTTTAGCCAGGCCTGGATGTTTTCTGTGTGAGAAAAGGCTTCAATCTTCCAATCCTACCCCATAGCCAAGACTTATAGAGAATACAGGAGATTGTTGTCATGGTTTACTATCATTATGTTGAAGTGGATTCAATGAATCCACTTCAACGAAAGGCAGGGGTCAACTGGTGACAATGTCGAACCCGACATTGTCGAAGTACAAATCTCACCCCTATCTCGACCCATGTTAAAACCTGTTCCATGGTCGCATTCAAGAAGTACTTCGGCAATGTCGAGATATGATATTGTCAACTTTCGCGGATGTGGGTCGACATAAGCAGAATTTGACTGAGTCCGGTCCAACATAATGATAATAAACAATTGTCACATGTAGTACACAACCAGTACTTGTTAGGCATTCCTGCAACTCCTTCAGTGTTGCTGTAGGTCTCCTTGCAGCCTCCCTGACCAGTTTTTGTCTTGTCTTTTCATCAGTTTTGGAGGAACATCCAGTTCTTTGCCATGTCACTGTTGTCCCATATTTTCTCCACTTTTTGATGACTGTCTTCACTGTCTTCCATGATATATCCAATGCTGTGGACATGTTTTTGTACCCTTCTCCTGACTGATACCTTTCAACAATGAGATCCCTTTGATGCTTTGTAAGCTCTCTGCAAACCATGGCTTTTGCTGTAGCAGGCAACTGAGTAAATTTCAGGAAAATCCTACTAGGACAGCTGAACGTTATTTGGGATTAATACAAATCCAAAAGACAAACTAGGAATACCAAACCATGACAAGGAAATCACTTGCTGCTTGAAAACACTCGTTTATTGAGTCAAAACACAAGATTCTTGTGTTTTGACTCAATAAATGAGTGGTTTCAAGCAGCAAGTGGTTTCCTTGTCATGGTTTGTTATTTGGGGTTAATCAGAGTCTCTTTAATTGATGGCAGCTGTGTACCCAAGAAAATTGAATGCTGAAATTAAATCAAAAGGTGCTTCAACCAAGTATTAGTTTAAGGGTGTGCACACTTATGCAGCTATCTTATAGGTTCATAGGTTCATAGGTAGGTACTAGACTATTGGCCCAAGGGCCTATGTAAGCCTAGCCAGCAAGGTTCCCTGGCTATTGCCACCCAAAAAGGTTATTTTCCTGTGCCCCTGTCAAGCAGGGCCACAGAAGTGATCCCTGGGGTGAATTTCCTGTTTCCCATCCGCTCATCAAGATGTTTCTTGAAGAGTGCTAGTGAGGAACTCTGCTTGACATAGATAGGTAGCTTGATCCAGAGTATGGTAAGTCTCTGGGACAGGAATCTATCCCTCCAGCTTGTTCTGTTTATTGTGGTGACAAGGTTTAGGTCTCTAGATCATGTAGCTCAGAGGGATTGGGACTTCTTTAGGTGTAGCATGTCCAACAGCTCTAGGTTAGACATAGCTTTGTATGTTAGGCAGAGATCACCTTGGAGTAGCCAATATGCTACGGAGTAAATCTCCAGTTTTTTGAGACATTCAGCATAGAGCATATGTTTGAGCCCCATAATCCTATTTGTGAGGTGTTTTTGTGGCCTTACCAGCTGTTGCAGACGTCTTGTGAGGTACATTCCAAAAGGGGCGTTGTACTCAATAATGGGTCTAATGAGAGCTGAGTAGAGAGGAACAATGACATCTTTTTTCCTGGATGAGAATCCTTTCTTGATGAGGTGTGCCACATAGAAGGATTTCCTGACTACTGTGGTGATGTGATTATCAAAGGAGAGACCACTGTCCACCTGAGTCCCAAGGTCCCTTATCACACCTTCGGGATTAAGTGGACTGCTGCTTATGTGGTAGTTCATGGGTACAGAGTTTTTACCAAAGGAGATGACAATGCACTTTTTGGCATTGAGCTTGAGGCCATGGCTCTGACACCAGGCATCAGTCTCAGTGAGGCCCTTCTGTAGGATGTCTACGTCATTTGGGGACTCGACTATTTCACCTAATTTGCAGTCTTCTGAGAACTTCATCAGCCAGAGGACCTCTGTGTTAGCCCATACTTCAGAGAAGTAGATCCCAAATAGGAGAGGACCCAAGACTGAGCCCTGTGTTACTCCACTTTTCACAGGTTTGCAGTCAGATTTGCAGTCTGCAACTTTTACAGTGTGGGTTCTGTAAGTGAGCCAGTTGGCAACCCATCTTGTGACATATGGATTTATACCCAGTTTAGTGAGTTTATCTATGATTCCAGAGTAGAGGATGGTGTCAAAAGCTTTGACAAGGTCAAGATAGGCTGTGTGAACTGCCTTACCCTCATCTACGGCTTTGGGGACTGTTTCAAAGAAGTTGGTCAGGTTCATGAGACATGATCTGCCCTTCACAAACCCGAACTGGGTGGGGTCCAGAGTTTGGAGGTTACCAATGTCTTTGTTTATGAGTTCCATGATGATATGTTCCATGGCCTTGCAAACCAAGCTCGTCAGGCTAATAGAGCAATTGTTCCCAGGGTCCATGGTGGCTCCCCCTTTGTGGAGTGGTATAACTGTTGCCATGTGCCATTCAGTGGGTACAAAGCCTGTCATGAGGCTATGATTGAACATGGTGCTTAGGTGGGGGGGCCAGTTCATTCTGAAGTTTGTGTAGAATGCAGCTTGGGATCTTGTCCGGTCCCATGGATGCTGTGTTCTTTGCTTTGGAGAGTGCAGTTTTTACCTGCTCAGTTGTGATTGCAGGGGCACTGCATTCTTCCGGTATGGATATGTGCCCTTTAGGGAGTGAGGGGGTATAGTTAGCACTGAACCTATCAGCTAGGATGTTGACCATATCAGTTGGTTCCATAATTTTTGTGCCATTGTGCTGTAACTCAGAGCAGATCTGGGTGTTGCCATTGAGATTCTTGACATAACTATAGAATGCTTTGTGGTTGTCCTTAGAGTCAGTGGTAATCTTGTTTTCATAGCTGGTTTTGGAGGATTTTATGAGGGATCTCAGCTTCTTACTGAGGCTGGCTAGGGAGCTCCTCCACTCATGGGATTTTACTCTCTTTTGCAACAGTTTCGTCCTTCTGTTGTAGAGTTTGTTTATAGTAGGGGACTACCAGATTGGCTTCCTTTTTTTGGAGGATAGCATCTTGGTTCTGTTAGGGATAGCATGAACCGTACACTCGTGTAAGTGCTTATAGAGTGCATTTGTATAAGATTTGGCAGTCATAACAGTATTGTCCATCTGCATGGGTGTTGTGAAGTTGGCCACTTCTGTCTTAACAAGCATGAAGTTGGCTTTGGAAATTTTTTTTACAGTGGTTTCCTTAATAGGGGCTGGGGCAGGATGTGTACATCTATGGTGATTAGCTTATGGTTGAGGAGTTGACTTCAGGTGTGGAACACGGGTCACTCATGTTGGTAATGACTAGGTCTAGGATATTATTACCCCTGGTGGGGGTGTGGATAAGTTGATCCAGCTCATTGGAGTTTATGAATTCTAGAAAGCATTGAGTGAAGGAGTTGGTACATGAGTAGTTTTCCCAGTTAATGGTGGGGTAGTTGAAATAACCCATTATTAGGGTGTTTGGTTGAACCCTAATATTTTCTAGTATATCAAGAAAAGAGGAGTGGGAATCCTGGGACATGGTGGGGGATCTGTAGCAAGCTACAATATGGATTGCAGTTTTGCCCAGAGTTAGTTTCACTTGGATAGTTTCGGATGCGTTATGTTGGGCAACTATCCTGGAGGTGTGGTTATCCTTAATGAATATGGAAACACCTCCGCCCTTGGTGTTCTTGTCTTGGTTAGATGGCCGGAAGGTATGGTGTGAGTTACATCCTGGTAATGCAGGGGTGCTCTCTAGAGCCATGAACCAGGTTTCAGTCACTGCACAGATATCAATGTTCTCCATTTTAAGGAGTGCCTTGATTAAGTGCATTTTGAGGTTTAGATGTCTCGTGTTGAGTGGCATTACCCTCAGTTTTTGCTTGCCTGTATCTGTCACGGTGGTGGGTTTGTCATTTGAACCTTGCCTAAAAAATCCACTATAGGGGTGGGAAGAGCCTTGGCCAGTCTACGGAATCCCAGGGGTGACAGGTGCAAGCCATCTCTGGCAAATCATTGTGGCCTGTCGACCATGTTATCCCAGGCAGACAGATACTGGATCCCCTTAGAATGACACCAGAAGCTTAGCCAATTGTTGAAGTCAGTAATTTTGTCCTTGTACTATGATATCATTCTGGGTGAAGGTAGGATGCTACTTAGGGCTAGGGTCATAACTGCCTGGATTACAAGATCGGAGAGCTCCACCATATCTCTTTTGATGTAATTCAGGGAGGTACATCTCAGGTCGTTCACACCAACATGGACAACAGCTGAGTCATATTTGTACTTGTTATGGAGTGGCGTGAGTATGTGGCGGATCCTGGCACCTGACAGGCAGCTAAAATTGTACGTTTTTTATTTTTCATATTTTTTTCTCCTAACAGATTTGTTTGTTTTTCAATAAAATTGTACATATTTTAGGTGACATTAAAGGTGGGAAAAGTTTTGAAATGATTTATTGTGGTCTTATTTTTTTATATCACAAAAACCTGACATTTTAACCAGGGTGTGTACACTTTTTATATCCACTATATGTCTCTGATAGACAGAGCCAGTCAACAAATCACCACCTATATAAATCAAATTTGTGGGTCACATTCGGATTGCACTGGTAGAGTTATAAAGGTCCTACTGGTTGTTCGCCTAGTATACACCTATGAACCAATCAGAAGGAGAAGACATACTTTTCAGATAATGAGAAGAAGTTTAGGACTTGGTACAAGAATAGAAATATCAATTTATTGGAAAGAAAATAATGTGTACCATTTTTTTAGCAGAGGTCAATAAGAGGGGTAATAGTCTAATGGAAAGGTTAAAAAATGTGAAGTAAATATTATGACTTGGTCTGGCCAAGAGTTTTGCAATTATTCTCCATGCTAATATTATTGAAAAAATAGACAAACTTAATGTAAACCCTTACTTTGCCCATTAGATTGCAAACTATCTATCCAAAAGATCTCAAGAAGAAAAAGCTGCTGTTATTCCCTGTGAATGTAAGATTGTAAATAGTGGTGTAGCACAAGGTGTCTGCCATTTAGTTTGCAGACATCCAAGCCAATATCCTTGAAGTGAGGTTGACAAAGTATGCAGATGGCTGCAAGCCTGGTACTGTTACCAACTCATCAACACATATTAAAATACTTCAACAAGAGCTGGAATATGTACATACCTGGTGTACTGAAAAGGTTCATAAGCTACATGCAAAAGTCCAGCATAGTAGCATTAAAAAAAAATACTACCACCTCATATGTCTTAAGTGGTCTCCTGTTTAAGCACATATGGTGATAAGAGACTGGGCTATGTATGTGGACAACTCTTTCTCATTCCGCTGTCATGCTTCCACTATAGTCAAGTGATCCAGTTAATTTCCAAAGGAATATATTCAATGTCCAAAACAGTCAGCTTACCACTGTACTCTTCTCTTATCAGACCCATCATCAGAAATAATTGCCCATTTGGTATGTACAAATACAAGCATATTGGTCAACTAGAAAGAGTCCAATGGGTTTTAACCAAAAAATGAAAAGGTCTTAAATCTTTGCCCTCACCTATGCCACTTTACTCTTCTGTGCTAACCCTAACCCTACACATACAAACTACTTACTATAACGTGAGTTTGGACATTTTCAAAGCCATCACGTTTTCATTCAACCATTCCTTTCCCCGCATACTCCTACATCTAAAGCTTGAATTCAACCAAATATGTTTCTCAAAAATCTGCCATCATACATTTGTCTATTTGCTCTTTAAAGATCACTCAGTTATATGTCTTACATAAAATGAATGACAACCACATATATACATATATATATATATATAGATAGACACACACACACACACACACACACACACACACACACACACACACACACACACACACACACACACACACACACACTCACACACACACACACACACACACACACACACACACACTGTTTCATGAAGGGCCATGACCACCACTAGGTAAAAGTATGCTGCCGCATTCCATCATAACAACATTCCTCAGCTGTGTGAACAAAAAATGTTTTAAATATCATGAATGAATGGGGAATTTTTTACTTATATGAAGATGTGGTGTGTCTTTGGAAAGGCTATTCTTTGCCACTAATAAAGTTTTGTAAAGCATTTACCCCAATCAAGTAGCTTTGCTTCAAGAACTGACATCATATTCTGTTTAAGTATTCAGCCAAAACATTCACAAAATAAGAAGGAAAATACCAGTCATTCAACACACTAAACTCTGCCAAGCAGTTCCTCCACTCTCACAACATGTGTCAGTTTTCAGCTGAACACCACTTCAGAGGTCTGTACCCCACATTCCAGACCAGGTTCCTGAAACCACCAAAACAGTGTGGTGGACCGGCAAATTTGTGGCAGTACAAATAACAGTTGGGCCTTTACTCTGTTAAGGCTTTTGACTGCTAACTCTCTCCTGAACTCTACAAAGAGTTTCATTACCTAGGAAAACACCACCTTTCCAGCTCTTATCAATCAATGTAGAAAACTGTTATGAAGTACTGAAACTGGCAAATAGCCCAGGGCTAAATTCCTCAAGCACATCTGTTCTATAACTATCTTCATTAGCAGAGGAGTTTGTCTAATTGTACGTCAAGGAAAGCTTCTGACAAAATGTTCTCAACTACTGCTAATAAAGCAGTAAACAATCATAGTAAAGTTGGATATTTTCTTATAAGTTTACCCAATAATTGTACTGAGATTCTTTTCTCCCAGAAGTCTGCCATGATCCCATGGTCAGGACACTACCAACACCAAATAGAGTTAACCCGTAGTTCCTCATGGTAGCACCTCTTGGGGTATCTTGGTGAGGATTTGTAACTATTAAACTTTAATAATGTATAGTGATAGCAAATATTACTTGCTTATCTATCTTTAGATAAGTTCTAGTTTCATCTTTAGACTAAAATGTGTTGACATATTGCAGTTAACTCTGTAATATATTTCATGTCAACACATAAAACATATTACAGAGTTAACTGTAATATATTACACACAAAAAGCTGAGAAATATCTTTACCTGGAACATAAATCCAAGCAAACAACAAACAACTGACCAGAAAACCAAAGACCACAGCAAATGAATCCAATAAATGGTAGAAAGCACTCCAATTCACAATTGCTGTAGAAAGAAGCAATCCTTTTGTTTGGAAAACCACTGTAATTCACATTTAACTGCTTTTGTCCAAACATAGACGTCTTCAGAACCCTCGTGACCAAACCATGCCAACAGTGGGTAAATCCAGCATTACCCACACCCAGCCATCAGTTATTGCTATAAAATACCACATGCTGCTTCCTGCTAATTTGTTTAATGAAACAACTCATTAATAAAGCCTGTCTGATATCATAATGGGTCCTAAAGTATGCCTAATTAGGCAACCTAGATTAAAAATTGATAACCACTAGTTTTTATTTATTTATTTTTTTGGGGCGACTAGGCATTTGCCAGCCTAATCCATTTTTATGGAATTATAGAAAGAGATAGGCACCTCAGGCTGAACTTTGCTTCCTTTCTCTATTTAGCAACTACATATTACCTCACTGAGTAGGAGTAATGGAGGTACTTTCAAATCTGGAATGCCCTTTTTTGTCACCTTCATATGGATTCTAATTCCCTGCTCTATTTGGAAGACTCATTACTCTAAGTATTTTCTGGCTTCAACCCCATACACCTTACAGTAAGGGCTTGATGTGAAACTGTAGGTAGGGTTTTGCTAATAGCATGCATTATTATTATAATTATTATTACTACAATAATTACTACTAATCTTTAATGACTGGATTTTTCTTTCAAGCACTGCTCCTCATTAATTAGTAGTAGTTAATTACAAAAACTAATTAAATGCAAGTATTTATGCTACATTCATAGGTTCATAGGTTGGTACTAGGCTATCAGCCCTAGGGCCTATACAAGCCTAGCCATAACAATTTCCTGGATATTTCTTCCCACAATATTTACTTCTCTGGACCCCTATCTAGCAGGGCAACTAACATGATCCCTGGGCTGAATTTCCTATCTCCCATCCAATCATCAAGGTTCCTTTTGAAGAGGACCAAGGAGGCACTCTGCTTGACATGTATGGGCAGTCTATTCCAGAGTATGGGGAGTCTCTTGGTCAGGAACCTATCCCTTCAGCATGTTTTGTTCATTGTGATGACAAGGTATGGATCCCTGGAACGTGTGGGTCTGAGGGATTGGGATTTCTTTAAGTGGAGCATGTCCAACAGCTCAGGGTTTGACATGGCCTTGTATATTAAGCAGAGATCACCTCTGAGTAAACGATATGCCACAGAGTATAGCTGGAGTTTTTTTTAGATGGTCAGCATATGGCATCTGCTTTAGTCCTGTTATTCTTTTAGTGAGGTATTTCTGTGGCCTTTCCAGCTGTTGCAGATGTCTTGTGAGGTACATATCAAAAGGGGCATTGTACTCTATAATGGGTCTAATGAGGGGTGGGTATAGTGGGACAATGACCTCTTTTTTTCTGGATGAAAAGCCCTTAGTGATGAGGTATGCCACATAGAAGGATTTCCTGACTGTTGTGGCAATGTGGTTATCGAAGGTGAGACCACTGTCCACCTGTGTCCCCAAGTCTCTCATCACACTTTCGATGTTTAGTGTACTGCCACCTATGTGGTAATTCATGGGGACATGTTTTTTTCCAAAGGGGATAACTATACATTTCTTGGCATTAAGCTTGAGCCCAGAAGATATAATTCTTAAATAGAAACTTCAGGGTCTAGTGATTCCTGTTTTACTTTCTGATTTAGTTTGTACCTTCATATTCACATCAAGTGAACAAAAAGGCGTCTGAAAAAGCTCATATTTACAAATAAAGAGAAAATAAAAAGTGTAATCCTACACAGGATGTTGGACATAATGTAACATAATGGCTAGCAGGGTATGGGAGGCAAAAGAAAAGCACATGCTTTCCATTTTCAGACATTAAAGTCTGAAAATTACCCCAGGAGAAATGGAATATTTGGTATAGCATTTTAGTATTTCAGTAATAAATATTTGATATGATAATGTAGTCTCTTCCAGTAATAAACAGGCAATGGTAAGATGTATGCTGGTTTTCTGGGACTAGCTAAGAAAAGCTGACACAGGGAAAAAAAAAAGCAAGCAAGATTCTCCTTTTCCATAGACATGCACTGTTGAGACAATATACCAGAGATCTGCAGCAATACAGATGAGTATCTTAGGTTAAATCAACAAGAACATCAGCAGATGACAAGACACATGACAGACAGCAGCAAATTCAAGGTAATCTGCAAGTTGTTCATACAGAGAGCAATCAACCACCTGTAGATGACAAAGCTCTGAAAAATAATACTCAACACAGCCATTCTAAGTTGTTGATGTTCACTCATTATGAAAGAAAAAGATCCATTGGCAACAGAAAAACACGATGTTGTTCCAGTTAAGTAATCCAAAATTCTGCTTATGATGGAGTGGTTCTACAGACAAGAAAAGAACAAAACTCCTAAAAGGTTTATTTCTGTCTGCCAAGAACCCTTCACGAAAGTGAACACCGACTCCGAAAACTGTTTTCCAAGCTGCTAGTCCAAGGATCACTGACACTGACTTCTGAAGATAATTTTCAGTGCAAAAGCTTGCAGGAACAAGATAAGAGATTTATGGACTGTTCCATAGGAAAGCCAGGTTTGAGCTTTCTTTGTTGAGAAACTGAATCTATGTACACATAAGACTGTTTTCACAGCATTGCAGTTTTAATATATTTTATTCAAATAAACATATGGACAATGACTAAAGTACATTGTTACACTAATAATGCATCTTTGTATTACAATTAATGTAATTTCCGGTCATCCCTCTGATGTTAAAGTTTCTAATGTTTTGAAAAAAAAAAGACTATAATATGTTTTTAATGTTGTAATTTCACTGTCTTTTCAATCTTTCTTTATAACCACACCCACAGAATGAATTAACAAATAATTATTGTCAATGTAAAATAGCATACTTCTTTATAAGAACAGCTACTAATTACATAATGGTTTTAATAATAATCAAGTGTTAATTTTCAAATTAGGGTATTCCACGTTCAAGATATAGGGATTCATTAATGCCTACAATAAATGTACACTAAATGTGCACCATTCTGAGTGAAAAGACAACACAAGCATAACTCCTAATTTTAGTTTTTCTATTGATTTTTCATACAGCCTTAATATTTAAAGTGGCTTTATAAAGATTACCACAAAGTGTGGACTTCATGTACACTTAATGGAATCTTTTTGTGTCTAGAAAGCACAAAGACGTTCTTAAATACAGATTGTATGCACTTACCCCGGGATTCATGAAGCTCGGTGCAAGGATGGCGTTAGGCTTGCTGTGACCGTGCGGCATAGAGATGGCACAGTAGCACCATATGCATATTAATGAAGGCACGCTGCCACCACATCCACATGCATAGGAAACATGCGCGAGTGCATGGGGCGTGTCGAAACACTGCACGGAGGAGGCGCGGACATTTCGGCTGTTTACGTGCAACCTAAAATGTTGAATATTACAGCCTGCCTCCAATAGTAATCACACCTGTCAGTGTCTGTGGATTCTGAAACGTATGCAAAGCATGCAAGACAGTTTTGTGAACACAAAAATAAGAAGCAAACACAAATGCACGTAGCTGAATATTGAGTCCCCATCCCTCGAACAAATGACATTTAAAACCCCGTGCCCAAATTCTCTTGTAGTGTTGATAGTTATACTAAGTGGAAGCAAAACGCATTGGGTTAGTGGTCACATAAAATAGTTATTTCCATATGTAACATACCTACATGTTACAAGAAACAGAATAAGCAAGTAAATGAAACAGAAGAAGCAGCTAAACTGCTACAGCAGTAAGCTTACATTAGGCATAAAACAAAAGTACTATCCGTTGTACTGACCATGGGTATACGTTGGCCTGTAAAATCTGATGTGTGTCCCGAATATATCCCATCCTGGCCATATGAAAAGGTGGCAACTCTACCTATGGTCAGTGCATTCGCCCAAAATCTGCCCATTTGCAGTCCAAGGCATCCTTGTCAGGATGGGCCAAAGATGAACGGGTATTACCCGGGTCTACCTACCATGTTATGAAAGATAAGTATTTGCGTGTACCTATGTGAGTGATGTACCGCATGTGGAAGGTGAAAAATGCTAGGGTAGTCCTACAACCATACAGGTACCAGAGATATGTAGTGTATGCAATGTGTTCCCTTGACTGTGCCATGGGCCATCAACCAGAGAAGGGCTGGATGGAGTGTGTGGAATATGGGTGTGGGGGGACAGGTAATGTAATAATTTGCCAAGGGGAGGCTGTGTTGGATGCACAATAGGTGAACTGGAGGTGTATGAGGGAGCAGTGGTTGAATCAGAAAGAAACTCATAGAACAAACATACACATCCGCAATACAACCTGACAGGCTATACTGTAGAACACAATCCCACAAACATATGAATATTAAAATGTGCAATACACATGTACAGAAATGTCACCGGCAAATGCCCACATAATGATCTGGACTGAACTGAGCCATCCAACTACAACACACCTGGATGCATAATTGAATACCCATTATCTCCTCTACAGCACACAACCCCCCCCCCCCCATTCCTGAATGTCCACCAAATCCAGCCGTACTCGGGTTGCTAGCTTGGCACAGCCATATCTGCACATAGTGACCACTAGTCATATCTAGCAGGCAGTCTCATCCTAGGCAGTGTCAGGATTGAAAACTATGTATCCCTTGCATGTAAAACCCTATCACATTTTTGTAAAGCCAAAAATATCGAAGGTTATCAGCTTGTTCAATTTTTGGATAGCCCTCACGGGATAAGTATCCTGTGTAAACATCAGACTTGGTGTCACGACACGATGTCCAGTCCTGTAGACATCTGGACACAAGTTGTATGTGCAGTAGTGGTTCATGAGACTGCTCAGCCGGTCATGCAGAACCTACTACCCGGGATTAAACACCTGACTGTGATGCATGGCTCCCCACATGAATTATCAAGAATATATACTTTACACATTTGCATAGTGGCAGTTGGATATAGGGTGATTAAGGTGCTGATGTAAGCAGGGTACCTCCTGTCTCACTTTGTGAGGGACAGTCCCTGTTTGGGTAGGTGTGTCCTGACCAAAAATAATACAATGGCAAATGTCCTGTGATTGTAGGAAATAATTATGTACCATATTTCATGTAACAGTTGCATAAAACAGTTATTTCTGTATGTAAAATAAGTAAATCTTACAAGAAACAGAATAAGTAACTAAACTGCTACAAGAATAAGCTCTCATCTAGGAAAATAAGTAAAGTTCTAAACCTTGTACTGACTGTGGGTATGTGTTGGCCTGAACAATCTGGTATGTCCCGAATATATCCCATCCTGGCCATATGAAAATGTGGCAACCCTACCAATGATCAGAGCATTTGCACAATAACTGGCCAGCCTCTTAATCCCCCCTGGAACCAGTGACCTTTGGAGGAAAGGTGTTGCATTACACTGAATGAATAATGACAATGTCTGTTAAGAGTAACAGACGTCTTT